>NW_027142359.1:17675578-17718078 GCF_026170545.1 Melanerpes formicivorus | reverse complement strand
GGCAGGCAGGGCAAGTCCTTTTCAACATGGCACCTTGTGGGAAAGGCAGGCATGTGCCTTTCAAAAGAAGATGCAAACTGGAGGATGAAAGGCTGCTGCAGGTCTTGGTGACCTCGGTAAGTGGCCTTTTCTCCCTGCTCCTGTTTCCCAGCTGGAAGGAAATATGTGATACTTATCTGCTTCTAGGAAGCACTTGAGACTTATGCATGGAAAAGAGATTGGACTGGTGAAGCAGCAGTGTTTACTCTGAGGTCTGCCCTTAGCTGCTTTCTTGCTTTCTCAGAATGGTTCTCACAGGGATGTAGGTACATGCACACAGGAGGTGGTTCTGGGGCTCACCTCCCATTGCAAGGCATAGCCCCTCTTTTCCTGCAGGTTGCTAGGCTGCCTCCTGTTAAGTGATGTGACCAGCGTCTCTCTCATGTAATTGTCTTCCTCCCACTGGAAAAACTGCTTGTTTATGTCCTTCAAATAAATATTGAATATCTTTCATTCCTGTCTACTGTGCTGCTTGCTATTGTTATTGAAGGTGAGGTCAGAGTTCTTTGAGTAGGAAGTGGTGAAAGAGCAGACCCTGCGTCTCATGGGAATTTCTTCCATGTGTTTTAGACTAGTTTCTAAGAAGGTGCTGTTATCTGCACAGACATGCTTGAAACCGGTATGAGAAATAGAGCTCTGAACAGCAGCCTCTTCCCAGCACTGCTGGTACACTCTGGGCATGGATCTGTGCCTGTAGTGAAGGCACAAACAACATTCATGAATCTGACTCCATATTCAAAGGGAAGGCAACAGGGAGTATAAAGGAAAAGTCTGATCTGATTGCAGGTCAAGATGTAAATGCAAGGAGAGATCCTACTTCAAAGTCTATACAAACACCACAGAAGTTTTGTTTTTGTGGTTGGTTGTTTGGGTTTGGTTTGTGTTTTGTTATTTGTTATTTTTTTTCCCCCATAGCCATTTAATATCTCTGGCCAGTTAGTATTTCAAAGCACGCGGGCAGGCTTTGACCCTGTGCTTTGTCCAACTAGTTAGCACCTATGACACTAAGAGCATGGGTAGCAGGGTCTGGGGCTCCTAGCACTCCTCCAGTGTTGTCTTTGATGCTACTTATTGAAAGTAAATTATTGAAGATCCTTGGTGACGTTGGGTCTCCTATTCTCTTGTGTTTGGGCTTTTCTACATGCCAGCCCTTGGATAACTTGTTACCCAGAAACACAGGTGATTGAGGGGGGCAAAATCTCCTAGGTTTTCCTTAAAGGTTTACACCTTCCACCTTGAAGGTGGAAACATTCAACAAACATCTAGGAGACTCCTCCCAATCTTCATCATCCGTACTGCTGGAGTTTTAAAGAGGGGTCAACTCTGCACTTCTTGCTCTCCAGGTAAGTGTTCATCTGTGGGATGTCACAGCAGGTGGATGTAGATGTATTTTATGGTCCTGTGCTTTCTGCTCAGAAAAGGACAGCTGGATCAAAGCCTCTGGGGACCAAGGGCAAGAGACCCTTTATGT
Source organism: Melanerpes formicivorus (assembly GCF_026170545.1). Taxonomy (NCBI): domain Eukaryota; kingdom Metazoa; phylum Chordata; class Aves; order Piciformes; family Picidae; genus Melanerpes; species Melanerpes formicivorus. The sequence goes on along the minus strand of NW_027142359.1, from coordinate 17,716,568 downwards.
CCTGTTAGGGCACAACGGGGAGGCAGGAAGGGGTGGAGCTTCTTCAGGTCCATCAATGCAGGGGCTTTTCTGGGACACATCACTAAAGAAAAGATTTAGACTGATAAAGTGACCATGTCTCTTGTGTTGGGCAGAAGTTTCGGGAGCATGTCTCACACCGTTGCTGATGATGCTCCTTTGATGGATCAGTTGCTTTACTCCTGTGGAGTGCACATGTGTGCTTGGAGGTGCAATATGAAGATCTTGCAGCAAGTGCAATGTTTTAGTCCTTATGGAAACTACAGTGGCTTACAGTTTTGAAGAGGGGATTCTTGGAAAAGCAGCAATCCCAAATGACCTGCAGCAGGTGGGTGTCCCATCCATTTTATATAGCTAGAGTCTGTTCATGCAAGTCATCTCTATTTGTCAGAGCAGCCCATAGCCATTGCCAGTGCCTTCATTGCAGGGTCAAGAGAAGGGCACCAAAGCTGGTAAAAGGTCTAGGAAAAAGTCCTATAAAAAGTAGTTGAGGGAACTGGGGTTGTTTAGTCTGGAGAAGAGGAAGCTGAAGGGAGACTACTTGTCTCTCCAACTACCAGAAATGAGGTTGGAGTGAGGAGGGTGTTGGTCTTTTCTCTAAAGTTGCAAGTGACAGTATGAGATGAAATCGCCTTGAGTTTTATTAGGGAAAGTTTTTTCACAGTAAGAGTTGTCAAACAATAGAACAGGCTGCCTAGGGAATTGATTGAATCATCGTTGCTGAACACATTTAAAAGACATACAGCCATGGTGCTTAGGGTTTAGCAGCAGACTTGGTAGTGTTAAGCTAATCGTTGAACTCGATGATCTTAAAGGGTTTTTCCAGCCTAAATGATTCTGTGATTCTATGGCACCATTTATATACATGCCACATGAAAACACTACAAAATTTTATACTAAGCCACTCTGTTAGAGCCACACATTTGATACAAAAATTCACATTCTCTGTAATGCAGACATAAGAAGTTCTGTGATCAGGTTTGTTGTTAGATAATTGCTATTGCTGCTCAGATTAGTTGTCATATTCTACACAATAACTGTTGCCAGATATTTTTCTACTTTTAAAAATTAACAATAAGTGGACAGCAAGGTTTTGCACAACATTCAAAATGGTATTCTGGAAAGAGGGGGACAATCATTTTGGAAAACAGTGCCTCATAATTTTGTTTATTGGCTACATAGAGATTGCTGGTTGATCAGTGAAGCTTCCTTTGCTTGGGACAGCACTGGGGCTGTTGTACCAGTGATATCTAACAAGTCTGGTGGGATGTTGCTGAGGAGGACTTGTGAAGGTAAGGTCGAGCCTCCACAACCTTGACTACAGTACCTTCTCTGTGGGGAAAGTGGCTCTTAACAGGTTACAGCTTTGCTTTGTTTGTATTGGTTCTATTATTCAGGCAACCTTCCCCTCCAAATCTGAAGAAGCAGCTGAGAACCAAACAGTAAAAAAAAAATAATAAATCTGACAGATTTCATAAATGATGAGTTACAACAGGAAGAAAAGGGAAAAAAAAAAGTGGTGTAAATACATTGCACTTCATTCTTCAATCCAGTAATGTATTTTTATTTATCTGAAAAGATTTAAGATGGCCCAAAGTGTGTGGATGGCATGTAGAAAGCATTCCAGTCTGACAGAAGGTTGAATTGATTACTTTGCTGAGGGAAAGAAAGAAAAAGAGTTTTATTTAAATCAACTTTAAAGCTTTATTTTAAAGGGTGGATATTGGTAGCTGGAGAATACGCTCTGCCTTCTCCTCGTATTGCAGCTGGATGGCAATAGCCAGGCTTCACTTATTTATTTATTTCTTTCTTGCACAGAGGGGAGGAAAATATAGGTCTATGAATCAATCTAGATAATGGGGAAGGCTGAACGTAATAAATAATACAGTAACAACCCTAAACTAATGAGCTGTTGCTAAGGTACATTTCACAGGCTCATCCTCTATATAAAAAGTCACTAATAATCCCTTAGTGTAATCAGATGATAAAGCTTTGCCATAAGGCAACACCTGTGCAATTAAAGCTGCGGATTCTTTTGCACGTTTCATTAATTTCAGGATTTTGTAAAGGCACAATGACTACACTAATAATCTAGTCTACTTGACTCCATGTCTACTGGAAACAGGGTGTCTAATTAGGTAAAGGTAATTAATTAGAGATAAATGGAGCTAATCAGACTCGGTTAACACTAATTCTTTGAATTAAGATATTTTGGGACACCTACTATTCTACTGGCTTTGATGTTTCCCAACAAACACTGACTTGGAAAGGAATTGGAAACTGCTATGTTTAGTCTGTTGGAAATCATCAGTTCAGTCCTGCAGAACCACTTACTCCACTAATCTCGGTGGTGGTCAGTGAGACTCGTCTGTGCCTATTTTGTGGGTTTGTTGGGAGAGCCATCCATTCCATCTCTGAAGGGTGGGGCACTTCATCTGACGTCCCTGGAAGCCAATTTGTGTGTCTTTATTGGTTTCTGCCAGGTTTTGCTGGCTGTGATATTTTCCCTACAGCTTCTTTCCTCGATGTGGGCAGATTCACGAATTCTGAGATGTGCTGGTATTGGGAAGAGCCACCACAACCTCTGCTGTGGACAGCATTCAAAATGCACAAGGCAGTGTCTTTTCTGACAGAAAAGAGGAGAATCAATAATAATAATAAAAATTGCCCAATGTAAAATAAATGTGGATTATTTAGTGAAAGGATCAGGATTTCACAGGTGGTTTATGCACTTTGGAAGCCACAGTCCTGTTCTGGTGAGGAATTGGATGCTGCTCATCTTTCTTAGGTAACTAACTATATTGGATTCAGATGCCAGCATCCTCAAAACCAGGAGGACTACTGGGTGGGGGGAAAATAAAAATGAGTGGGACAAGAAGTGAGTAAGAAGCCTGTTTGCTCCAACATTACAGACTTACTGTATTACTCTGTTACCTTTCTGTTAGAGGAGTCCTGTTTGCCTTTTTTTCCTCAGGTAGTTACTTCCTGACACAATTTAATGTGTAGTACTGATGGCAGATGTGGCAGAAAGATGCTGTGACTGGCATAGGCTTATACTGAAAGATAATGTCACCACCAGCAGCTCTTCTAGTATCTGGGAGTAAAACCATGCTGGATGAATGGTGCAAGTATGTTTTAGAAGGTACTGCTTCTTAGTATGAAGTTAAGTTACAAACTAGCATGATTTGCCCTCCCTCTCTGGAGAGACCACTAATTTTAGCTGTAAAACATGGCTGATGGAGAGTTCTTAATCTGTTGCTTGAATGCTCCCTTCCCACATATAAAGAGGACTGGAATTTAATTTTTTTTTTCCCCCCATTTGTACTTCTAAAACACCTAAGCTGGTGTTCCTCAGTGTGGTACATAAATAACAAGAGGGAGGCAGGAATGAGCCCTTGCAGGGTGAGCTGTTGCCTGAGGTAAGTCTCTACCAGCTGAGCTATGCTACACTCAGTAGAGGAGATGAAATAGAAATGTCTGAATACTTTTATTGCCAGATGCTTTCTGGATTGACCTTTCAATAACTTGTTAAACTACAGAAAATATTTCTGTTTTCTAGATGTGAAAGACCTGGTGGGTCATACAGTCCACAAATGCACCTCTGGATACTTTTAATCACAGCTTGGTGACTTTGGGCTTTCAGGAGCAGGTGGGGCTTGGGCCCTGCTGTTCCAAGTTACTTGCACTTCCAAGGACTCACAGTCTTGGTTACAGTTGCACAGAATTGTGGATAAAAGGGAGCTACGGGGCCACAGCCTACAGGGAAGCAAAAGGAATTTTTTGCCCTGTACACCAGGAAAGCAAACTGCTCTTGTCTCCTGGTGTAGCTGCAGCTTGTTAGCATGCGGCTGGCCCAGACCCCAGAATGTAGGCAGCCACTGCTGTCCCCAAGGCTTTGGTCAGGGCTGCAGAGCAGGTGTGTAAGTGAGAACCCGAGCCTGATTTACTCACAGTAATCTGACCCCTCTTGTGCTACTGAGGCTACCAGCTGATGCAGTCTTCAATTACATTTATATTTTTGTGTATCATACCAAATCTAAACTTCCTACTTGGGCACATCAAATTTCAAGTATAATTGCTAGCACTGTCATCTGATGCACCTGTCCTCTTGAACATAACTCTGTCTAAGTCTGTTGCTTAGACTTCTTATGCTTTGAAGAGGTCCAGTTCAACATGCTGTGCAGTGAAGATGAGAGATCATCAGAAGGGTCACACAGATGCTGAAGCCTTGCTTGGCCTGACCATCGTGCATGTACAGTGCCGAAGGCCTCTGTAGCGGAAGGTTGATCTGCGCCTCATGAGTGCCTGGAAGCTCTGGGCATGGCAGAGGCACTACATTTTGTAGGTCATAGTTGCTCACTAGTGCAATTCAGGTGTTGGCAAGAAATCCAAGGGTTGAATGAACTTTTGAAATAACAATTTGGATGACAGCAGCCTTCTTAAGGGAAACTGGCAAACATCCCAGAAACGCAGCTTGTTTGAGGAATGAAATCCATCTTTCATTTTTCTTTGCACATCTTCTTCTTAGCATTTCTGTGTCAAAAGGTGAAGGTGCTGAAGTTCCTACTGTGATCGCTGGATGACAGAACTGTGAAGACTTTACTGTCCTCCAGTCTAACATGCCTTGACTCCTACAGGGATGGATCAACACCCACTGGTTTAGCATATCATTATAAAGCCACTGGTTGTCCAAAAATTTGCCCAGACAAGTTCTTAGGTAATGGATGGTATTCATCTCACCTGACTGTGCACAGATGCATCCAGACTTGCTTTCTGGGCTCCCTTCACTGGAGAGAAATGGGCACTAGCATGGTTACTCTGATCCACTTGCAGTCTCTCATCAAGGTTATGGCTATGTGCCACAAGTGTCTGTTTTCTTCACAGGTGACTAAAGGTGTCTGGGTGACCTCAACATCTGGCCTGCAAGTCCAGCCAGGTGGAACCATCCAGGCTCTGTGCTGGCCAAGCTGGGCTCTGGAGTAGATTGGTAGTATTGGGAGAACAGTGCTGTGTGAGTGAGGTGCAATAGCATGGAAATCAACTGAAAATGAAGAAAAAGATTAGCTTTTCTTAGAATTCAGACATCTGTCTGCTTTGTGTTTGCTGCCATTGTAAGTGCAACTATATGCATTAGAGAGAGAAAAATATGGGGCAAGAGAAATGAGATGAGAAATGTTGACTGAGTGTTGAAGAGGAGGTGGTGTCTGGGATTGGAGCAGAGTCCCCAGGTTCAGCTGCTCCTTAGCACCAGCCCAGGCAGCAGTGCAGCTGTGGGGGCTGTGCCATGGGGCCCATGGAGCCTGCCAGCCCCAGGACTTGCAGGTTATTGCAGGCACCTGTGGGTCTGCAAGGGAGAAAGCTGCCTGCTGTGGATACCACAGCACTGAGACTCCTCACCTCATGGGATGGTTTCTTGGGCAGTCTCTGGCCCTCACTGGAGTGAGTTTATTGCCGTCATTGTCCAGCATGTATAGTGCAGTGCAGTGCTAGATAGGAAAGAGGATTATATAATGTTCCTGTATTCAAATTAAATGTGTTTTGTTTTTTTTTTTTTGTTTTTGTTTTTGTTTTTTTTTAAATTTGAGAACTTAAATATTTAAATAGCCCAAGCAACAGGGGCAGAAAATTCCTTAGTAAATTTCCTTTGTTCACATTTTTCTCCTCTATTTTTATTGCATCCTTCCCTCTTAGTTTTTGATTGCTGTTTATCAAAGCTGCATCAAAGCAGGTTCTCCCCATGTCTCTGGGCTGTGGCACAGCCTGTAATCTAGCATCTTGTCAGCCACTGGAGTTTGTAAAGTAGCCTCAATGTTTGTGCTAGGAATTGAACCACTGTTCTTAAAAGCAGCAGTTGGTTCCCCACTTCTCTGTGGTACATTGAGGTGCCAGCAGTCCACCTTCACATCTTAATTTCCAATTTTGTAAACATGCTGCAGTTAGCTCTCAGACTTTCCTGAGCAACCACCAGCCAGTGGTGCTTTATATTTGCACACAAATGTTGTCTATGGACATTAGATTTTTAAAAGGATTCTGTGCTAAAGCTAAGCAATGGGTTGTGATTTTTGTTCAACATTAGAGGCTTGTATGGAATGAAATTTCTCTAGAACATCTTATTTCATGATGACCCCTATGTTACCTTCCTATGAAGTGATCCAAAGCATTGTTCAGTGTGTGGTTGAATTGCATCACAGAAACAAAATACTTAATACTTTAAAGAGGGAGTTCTAAAATTTAATAGCTTATTTTATTATTACTCTTTTGGATACAATTAACTAGGGATGCACTTCAGTGTCCTCCTTGTTACTGAAATGTATCTTTTTGTTTCACTCTGGGGGAAAAAGAAGTCTGTCAGACCATGGGTCTCTCCCTTGATGCACATTATTAGAGTCTTTTTAGAGGCAAGCAAGCAATTTTGCTGTCATTGGTCTTGTTCAAATAGAGGGTGTTTATCTATGCAGTCCTCTGGGGACAGATGTCAGGGAAGGATCACCAGCCAGCAGCTGACAGGGGTAAGGCACACTCATTTGACTTTCCTCCAGTGGTGTGCTTGCATGGTGTTTGCTTCTTAAGTGTCGCTCATCAGGCATCCTGCCCTGACTTCATGTAATGTCTCTGGGTCTGCTACTCACCTGGACTGAGGCTGGGTGGCACAGTCCCAGCAGAGGAAAGGGGAACCTAGGCTGGAGGAGATGGTGATGTAGATACCAGAAAGTTCATCATGCCCAAAGTTGCCTCTGCCTCCTACTGTCCATGCTGCCCAGGCATTCTTTTCATGTGACCAAAGTTTCTATGTGATAGTGCTAAAAGAGGAATCTACCTGCGGATATTGTTTTGTATTTCCATGCTGCCCTGAACTTGAGGCTTCACACCAAAGTCATCACATCTCCTGCTCCAAAGCACCTGAAGGAAAAAACCCTAATCTCCCAAACTTGCATGTGGGTCTCTGGTGAAGCTGCAGCATTTCCGAGGACTTACCCCTGAGCAGAGGTGGGCAAGATCCCCAGCTTCCTACCACTTCACCTCTGCATGTGTGCGTCCCCGTGTGCCTCACAGGGCCAATCAGCAGGCAGTGGGTCTTTGCATGCCCCAGGGCACCTTCTGGGTAGGCTGAGGCTACCCATGAGCTGGGGAGCAAGTGGTGTGCCTCAAACACAGCCATGGGTTTGCCCTGCACTTGCTGAAGAGAACTGGGTGCATGGTTGCTCATGTGCTTCTCCTTTTGGCAGCTCCAGGCTGGGCAAGGCAGTCATGGGAAAAAGGAAGCACTGTGCTTTACTGCTGCAGGGGATGTGTGCACCTTGTGCAGCCAGTGCTGCTGAAGACATTCTTCTGCTTCCTTTCTAGTCATTAGGTATGTAAGGCTTTTTCCTACTGTGCTATGCAGTTAGTTAGAATCTTGGCAGCCACACAGGTAGGATCCTCTCTCCTCCACCTCTGATACATCTCAGTTGAAAGGCACCCATCATGGCCAGGCTTTCCTCCTGGTGTTGCAGGATGGCATCAAAAGGCTGAAGAGCATCCTGCTCCCTTACAGTCATGATTTTCTGTGATTTCATGTTGGTTCTTGGTCCAGATAATGGCTTAGGCTTTTGTTTGGCGACTACTAATAATACATAAAGGAGTTAAATTAATATCTTTTAACACTTGCTTTGGGAAATTGATGGTAATGCTCTATGGCAGTGACAGTTGTCACTCTTTCCATCATTCTTTTCAAAGTTGTTCAAATTGAATTTTAAAAACTCACTCACCTGTCTACTTCCTTTTGAGGGGGATGGGCCTGGGCTCTGATTACAAATCCATTAATAAGACTCAGTTAAGCCAATTTTGGCTGAGCCTCCTGTCCTTGAGTACTGCTCTGAACCTCAGTGCCAATACAAAGCGTATGTAGGGTGAATGCTTTCTAAACATGGATGATGTGATGTTGTCTGGCTAGTCCACATCACATCTCACTTCTGTGAGTTTTTTGGTGCTGTCTTCACCACCAGTCTCACTGACAAGCCTTACAAAACCCTTGGTTGCAGGGCTTCTTTCTTCTGCAGGCTTCTTTCTTTTGCAAGCTTCTGCCTAGTGGCTGGTTTAGGTCTCACTGACCTCACTCCTCCTAATGTAGCCTGAAATGTAGTTTGTGTTATTTGGGATGTAAGCGTGCTGTCGGCTGGTACCCAGCCCCCAGAGCTTTGCAGGAGTCCTTTTCCATCTTGTGCTGTTGCTGAGCTCTGCTGCTTGCTTGGCTGCTAGCTTGAGTGCTGCTCAGCCCAAGCAGAGCATGACCTGGGGAGAACAACATATGGCAGGAGAAAGGCAATTTAGGACAGGTCTAGAAATCAGAGGCAGAGTTGTTGCAAGCTGAGCCTTGGGTTCACTGGCACAACATGAAAGACAGCATCGGTGGCTGACAGACTCTGGCCTCCTCTGACTCTTCTGGTGGCTGCTGGCTCCCAGCAGCACTAGTAATCCCTGCTGGCTCTGGAGAAGTTCAGGGCAAAGGATGTGAGTGGAATTTGCAAATTCCTCCATCCAAGTCAAAATTCTTAATCACACTGGATAGCTTTTGGGTCAGTTCATGATTGTGGATTTCCTAGGCTTTATTTATTCATAAAACCCCTTTTGATGTTCCATTGTTTAGTTTTACTTAAATGCAGTCAAAAGGTACACAATCTGGAGATGCTTTATTTGTTCATGTTTTCAATAGACAGCTTTCTGTCCTCTCTTCTTTGTTTCACTGAGAAAATTATAAAATACTCCACCCAAACAATCTCTCTTTTTTTTTTTTTTCCCTTTTTTTTAAAATCCTTGATTTAAAGGCCACCTTCTTAAGATTTTAAAAACATTTTTAATTTATTGATGACCTCTTTTGTTACTGAGCACAGGTGACGTGGTGACTGGGGATCAGCTGCACCTGAAAGCTGGCCATTACGACCTGGGAAATCTAAAGTGGGAGAGGATGGGACAACGTGGTGGCTGAATAACCTCCTAGTAGGCCTTTGCTAGAAGACGTGGAACTTGAGGTCTGGATGCTGTCTCTCTCAGGTTTGGTTTGTTTTGGTTTTTCTTCAACTTTGAGCAGGCAAGAAAGCCAAAGGATGAGACATGTTGTGGGAGAGACCGTCTCAATGCACACACAATTTTGTGAGTTAAAAATCTGGAACATTAAATGTAAATGTTTATTATACTGAGATTTGTACCCAGACATTATCCCAGAATAAGTCATACAGAATTGCAAAGTTTAAAGAAATACGCTTGTCAGTGATGTGATACTGAGAGATTTGGCTTCTTGTCTCTTCATTAAGGACAAATTCACCCCAAGGGTGTGCTCTGATCTTGGCAAATAGTGTTATAATAGAGAAAGAATATTGCCTGCTGGATAGCAGAAGTTGATGATTAAATTTAAGGTTTATGTTGTCCACATAAACCCAGCAACATGCCTTTTTTCCCTTTCTTTTTCTTTTTCTTTTTCTTTTTCTTTTTCTTTTTCTTTTTCTTTTTCTTTTTCTTTTTCTTTTTCTTTTTCTTTTTCTTTTTCTTTTTCTTTTTCTTTTTCTTTTTCTTTTTCTTTTTCTTTTTCTTTTTCTTTTTCTTTTTCTTTTTCTTTCCCTCCTAGCTGCAAACATTCATCACTGGTGCAGGAGTTGGGAGATGCCTGCTTGCTAATTATTGTGTTTTTAACTGATAATATCCTGTAAATTTTGTATAATACAACTGTGACCTTATGGAGAATGGAAGAGGTGACAGCAGGCCCATAATTGTACTATGCTGAAGAAATGCTTGTTATTATGTACTATTTTTAGGACTGGTGTGCATAGCCTCTTAATTTACATAAGCTTTAGACATTCACACATTTTTCTGTCTTTGCTTATGGATGATAAGTTTTGTTCAAATGAAAGATGAAGACGTCATGTTAGGTGAGAGGTTAGCCAACTGGGAGCTTGATTACTGTGAACAGCAAAAGCTTCAGTGCCAACTGAAAAAGGAGTATTTATTTGAGAAAGAATTGTTTAACCCAAGATTCATAACATGAAAAATTGCAGCGTTCAAATGGAGTCTTGATAACTTGTGATTTGAGAGCTGGTTAAATGATTATGTGGGGGGGAGGCTGGGGGAAGATGGGAGGAAAATGCTATAATCTATTTATCACTGAGAGGATGATTATTGTAGTATGTTCTTATTAGGGATGAATATTTTATGCTTGTTGAGGTTTCCTTGTTCAGTGCTGAGGACACAGAGGATGTTTCCAGGAGGTACTGTGGATCACTGCCTCACTGGTCCACTTCCAAGACACTTCTCTTGGCTCTGTTGAAGGCAACAGTCCTTGAAGGCTGGTGAGATGTCTTTGTTTGGGGATGCTGGGGTGTGAAGCAGATGCTGTAGGCACCCAGGGCAGCACATTGTACCCCATCAGAGGCACAGGCAACCGGTAGGTGAAGTCTGCCCATCCCTCCTGGAGGTCCCAACCTCTTGCCAGCACCATGCCTGCTGCTGCCCCTCTGTGTAGTTTGGCCAGTCCAGTGCAACTGGCTGCTTTTGCCTCACCAGTAGCGTTGCTGCTGCCTGTCAGAACCCAGCTACTGCCTAGTGCTGGTCACCAGCAGGCCCACCAGCAGCACGCCATTCCATAGAGAGCAACACTGAGCTGGCAGCCATTGCACTGCCATGGACACGTAGTGTGACGTGCAGGCTACTGGACACGCTAGAGAAGATGCTGGAACAATTCTCAATTCTGATCTGGCCCTGGAAAAAGTCCTTTGTGGTAATGTTGAAGTGAATTTATCTTATTTCCCTAAATTAGCTTTGCTAGCTGCAGCCTGCACATTCCTGGGTAGTGCCTTCTCTTTGATCAGGGCTATGCCTGCGCCTTGCTGGGCCTGGCAGTCAAATGAAGCAGCATAGGAAAGCTGACAGTGGTGCTTGCTGCACTCCCTGGCTGAGCAGGGCACTTTGGTTTGAGTATTTTCAGTCTAGTAGCTCTGGTGACCCATTTGTGCAGAGGTGGTGTGCTGCTCAGCTGCCTTCTGCTTTCTGCAGTCCTCACAAGGCTGTTCCTTGCATTAAAAAACAGAGAAAGCAAAGAAATACACGGCTGAGACAGACATAGAAGAAAAGCTTGTTTTGTACTCATTACACTGGAGGATATTTCAAGATCAGATCATCCATCTGAAAATATGACCTCTTGTAATACCACCAAACAAGGTCAGGGATGCCTGTGCTTCTCTGCCTCTTATGCAAGTTTGAGCTGCCTGGAAGCACCTTCTACCACCATGCCTGAGTTTTCAAGTTGAAGGAAAAAAGGGATTTTGCTGGTCAGGGCTTGACCTCTTGTTTTTCTGCTTGCTTTGCCCCGTTTTGTGTCTCTTTCCTTGTACTGTTCTCAGCTGTGTTTCAGATTTCCAGTGTGAGCAATTGCATATGAGGAAAGTCGCTCATCAGAGCAGCTGAACAAGTTGCTCCATCCAGAGCTGCCATGTAACATACACACATGATCTTCTCTGTCTGTTTACTTTCCTGTTTTCATCTTAATTTAGGTGGACAGAGTTGCAACCCTGAGGTCTGCAATGCTGCAGAGCCCATAGGAAACTACAGTCAGTGCAGACGTTCATAGGTACTGGGAATGTTTAACATGTAACTGGTTGAAGGTGCTGGGCCTGACCCAGCAAGCCTGCCTCTGATCTTCTGGAGAAATGAGCACTTCTCATCCCTTTTCTCTAGGGAGCAGATTTTAACATCAGATGCTAATCTAATTCATGTCTTCACTTTCACCTATAAAGAATGCTGCAAATGAAGAAAAAATTAATTCTCCATCATACGGTGAAAAAGCAGGACTCCCGCAGAAATCTTTCATTTCTTGTGTTTGCACTGGCATTAGGTAGCACTAGATAGAAGCCTTTGCTGAGTGTATGGGCCTGAGCTCGCAAACCTTTGTTCAGAGAAGCAGTTTGAATAGTGTGTGTAGCAGCAAGGTACTCTGTCCAGTCACTAAGGGTAGGACCACGGCTGAGGGGTTGCCTCTGCTGAGAGGATGCTTCCAGGGCTGCATCTGAGGTCAGATGCAGTTTGCTTCAGCTGTGCCCAGCTGTTATGTGACTTTTCTGAAGAGGTAGATCCTAGGAGTGTTTTGTTTGTTTTTTCAAGCTGACTTTTCTTTGCTTTGTGTTTTCCCAGTTGTTGTTCATCTACAAAGGGCCTTACCTCCCAGCTGATGTGTGCACATGGAGTCTGTTGCAGTGGCACAGGTGCGTCTGCAAAAGCTCTGGCCTGCAGATACTTGTGTGCCAGCTAGCTCAGTCCTACACTAGCTGCAGCTGTCCACGAGGTCTCAGCACTTTGGTGGAGTAAGTAAGGGAATCCAGCCTTTGTCCTCAGTTTACATCTTTCTTCCCCAACACCCTTGGTCCATTGGGATCATCACTGTGCTGTCTTGTGGGCAGGGCATTTCCTTTCCAGCAGCCCGAGCTGACAATCGTGTGGCATTTCCAGGGTGACTTTATATTTTTTGACCTCCAGACAAACGTGTGAGTGCATGTAAACACCAGCTAACACAAACAAGTCTATCAGAAAGCGGCCCACATGTGTGAGAATTTAATTTGGTGGGTTTTGCTCAGAAAAAAATATGTGAGCTGCCTGCTCCACGTTGTGCAAGCAATGTGATATGTGATCTAAATTGCCAGGCCGGATCACAAACATGGGGCTCAGGTACAGAAATGCATACAAAATAGCTACATCCCCAGCCTTCAGTTAAGCAGACCTTTTATAGCAGCTCAGGGGGGTTAGTAACAGGGTGGGAAAGATGACAGTATGTTTGGTAAAAACTTTAATTGCTAAAGGCCTCTCCCAAAGGCCAATAACAGCAAAAGGTGTAAATGGAGGAACTGTCCCAGGCTGCTCCCCACTAGCTGTGCCTGGTGCACAGATGGGTTGCTGAAGAAACTGTGAATGGCCAAACAGTAACAGACTATCCAGTCATTCCAACATCAGCTCATTAGCAATCTGTCAGATATTTTAATTTGTGTACTGATGGACTAAGCAGATATTACAGGATTGCCCCAGCTCTCAGGCATCTCTTTGACTTGGAAGGAAACAGTGAATGAATAAACTCAATGATGTGAATGGAGACTTTTGTGCCCTTAGCTTTTAAGGGTCACTGTGAGGTCTAGCCAGGGCCTTCACACGTCCCATAAAGCCCCAGCTCAGCAGGGGGAAGCAGGGCTGGCAAGGGTGTTGCTGTTGCCAAGGGTACAGGTGGGGCTGGGAGCATCATCCAGCCTTGTTGCCTTCCCCTGCTCTGCTTTCCTGGGGCACTGTAGTAGGGAGACCATGCCAGCCCACACATCCTTGAGTAGCAAAAGTTTAAATGCCCAAATGTAATCATTTAGCTAGGCATAGGACCTGAGATGGTGGTGGACAGTTCAAGTTTGTTTCAAATAATTCTGCAATTTGTTTAGACAACTCTTTTGCTGAAAGAGGCAACCAACCACATGAAATGAGATTAGTTTTTATTTTTACCCCTTAAATGTCTCACCAAAAAAAAAAGGCAAGCACTACACCCTTAGCAGTCACATTATTCCAAACACTAATCAGTACTTTTCACATGACAGTATTTATTCTAGATATTACTGGTTAATTCACTTTTGTAAATGTAACCCCTGGAAAACCTGGCTTTCCAAACCTCTGCTAGCTGAGAAGACCACCCTTTCCCGACAAGAAGAGGCTGGTTTGTCTGTAAAGTATGCTCACCAGCAGGCTGACATGGCTGTGCATCTCAACAGCCTGACCTCCCTTTGCCAGAGCAATGAGCTGAGGTGTGACATAGGGCTACAGCAGGCAGTGGCCATATTTTATCTATGCAGTGGGCCACATGCCTCAGCCAGTGAATTTATGAGCCATGTCAGCAACGTATGGTCACATGCTGAGCAGGAACAAGCAAGCATTAAATACCTGGCAGATCTTTTCATTATGCTTCATTTTGTAATATTACCTCTGAAGATGTTGAGAATTAAGTTATATTTCCATAATAAGTGTGAGTATGACAGGGGTGATGTAGTCAAGTGCCAAAACTTAATGTACTTGTAACGGAGAAGGAGTTGCTCGTGGAGCACTTCAATCATGGTGAGATCACCCTGTGCCGCCCAGCCAGCCTCCTGGGTGCCTCATGCCTCTGGCCTTTGCAGGAAAAAGTCTTTATTCCTCCAGCTTAGGCATGTCAGGGATGGATGTGAACTAAGAGCTGCTGAAAGTGCTCGGATTTGTCTGCCAGGCCACAATTTGGAGATGGTATTTCTTTTAATCCAGTTCAGTTTTACATATTGGCATAAAATATTATAATTGATTGCATTAAATTACACTGGAATTTCTCATCTGCTTGATCAGGAAATTCTATCAACTCCAAGTAAGTCTGACTATACGTTGGTATTAAAAATGTTATAAGCACATAGCCTTAGTCTCGCTCATTCCTAATGAGATTTTGAAGTTCACACTATAAAATGTTCTGTCAATTAATTCAGAAATCCATAGCAACATATTTACTTCGGTTAGCAGTGTGTCCTTTCAGTGCAGGGATCTTGACTGTTACAGCAGTGTTTTCTGTTTCCAGTGTCATCAAAGTCCAACTGAATATGCTCATTGTAATAGATGTTTGTCTGTAACTCACACTTTTTTTTTACTACAAAGGACAGCTCTCTGGAATACATTCAGTGACAAGGAATCAGCCTAAAAGATAGAAGCAGTTCAAAGGCCTGTCTTTTTGTAGTGTACTGCAGCTGGAATAAAACAGACACAGAAAATATGTTTTACCAGTTGCAGGTTTTCTTGGTACAGGTTTATACCTCCCAGTGGAACTGACTTCCGGGATAACAGCACTGGTGGGAGCAGCGCTGCACTGCACACCTCAGAGGGACTTCTGATGAAGGCTGATTGAACTTGTCATTAATTAACAGAGATGGGCACACAGATACAGGAAAATAGTGCTGTGCTTCTCAAGGTAACACAAGTCAAGCAAGTGCAAAGCTAGTGACAATTCCCATGTCAGTTGTAACATGGAAAGCAGCTCTTGGTTTGCTCTGGAGAACACAGAGCATCATATGTTGCTTGATCCCAGTACGTCCCAGTTCCTTAATGTCTCTGGGAAGCAACAAAGTAGTAGTAGACTCAATATTTTAAAATTTGAATCCCTTTTATTGTCACTTCTCAGGTGGCTGAAACTCTGATGACTGTTTTGTGGAAGGAGACAGCTCTGCTCCAACTTCCCTTCCTTCCAAGACTGCAAGTGATGGGATCTGCAAGAGGATGTTTTACAACTTTTGAAGAAGTAATGAAGTCAGGGTGCTAAGTGGGGGCTTAAAGGTAACTGTTGGCTCACCTGCCTCTCACAGGCAGGGCACTGCTGACTTGGGAAAGATGGGCAGTGCCTGCTTTGGGGAAGTTTTGATCTCAAATGCGTGCCATGTCCTGCTCCACTGCAGAGATAAAAATATTAATGTGTGTGTGTGGGGAAGACCCAAAATTGTTGGTGAACCCCAGAAAGTTTGGGAATTCTCAGCTGCTCCCTAGGTGACTGCTAGTTGCTAGCAGAGCTGGGAAAGGAGACCTTGTTTAATGGAATAAGCTAAGCATAAACTCCATTATCCTCTACATTTCCAAATACTGATTTATCTTTGGATGGCTGGAAGGTACACTGTGACAGCCAACATGTCCTACAAGCAGGTACAGGTCATTTAGGATGAATGGCTGAGCTATGCACTTCTAATGACAGTGAAGCTTTGGCTTCTCTGCTATTCTCCAGAGTCCCACACATGTGCCTGCTGAGGTGGTTGTGTGTTGTTTATTTCTTAGATCGTTTGAGAAAAATGAAGGATCTTGTGGTGCACTGTATATAACGGACCCTAGGATCCTGCTAGGGTCAATGGAATGGTAGAGCTGATTGCTTCTGAAGGGTTTGGATCTGCTCAGATTGTTTCAGGCAATGCTGTTCACCTAGGATCCTTACACCTGAATGTCTTTTAAGTGTTTAAAATACCAGACTCCTGGATCAAACTACTAGTCAGGCCCTTAATGCTTTTGATCAACCAATGTTTCTTAATGAGCTTCATGTCCTGACCAAATTTCATCCCAAATATACCCCAGCCACCTGTGCAGGCAGTGAGACTTCCCAGGAGCTCCTGTTCCTTACTGCCAACAGTAGGAATCCCTAGGGCAGAATCTGGGCATTTGAGTACTGTCCTTATAGAAAGAGGTTGTAAATATCACTTGTAGGGTCTCCTTTCATGTACTGTAAGTCTTTCCAGATATTTGTAGTGGAACCTTGCTTCTCACTGCTGTGCATACTGTGGTACAATAGCAAACTGTATTACAGTCCTTGCAACGCCCATGTTTTTAAACCATATTGTGGTACCCGAGATACAAATGCCCTTTTATCTTCACTACAGCAGTGCAAGCAGCACTGACAGCAGAGCAGCAATCTGTACTGTGTATGCATGGGGAATAAACATTGCTGACTTGAAATTTCCGTGCACATTGGGCATGGATTTTGTTTTACTGCATCATGTGATGCAATGACAGCTAAGAAGTGTCTTCCCCTTAGCATAAGGTAAACAACAAACAAGCTGGTTTGGCTGTCACTGCTATGATCAGTGGCTCCACCCAGGAGCCACCAAGACTTAGCATCGCTTTCATTTCACAAACAGAAGTAATGGAAAAGCCACTTGTCTCTTTGCTATCAAAAGCTCATAAAGAGACTGTTTCATCTGAAATTTTGTGTAGGCACATCATACAAATATTTCATCAGAATACATGAGAACTGTGGAGTTGCTGCTTTCTTCCCTGCTGCACAGGATCTACCAATGTAGCCACCCGTCTCTGTCAAAGGGCTTTTCATCCTGTGTTTCCTTTTATATAATTTTATAAAATTATAATATTGCCTTTTTTTCTACCCAGTCCCCACTGTGACTTGAAGGGCAAAGCTTAGTTTAACAAGGGCTAAATAATGCACAAATACATACAGGTAATATTACAGCTTTGAAGTCCAATTTAGGAAGAATTAAGGCTTCTGTAAGTTTGATGCTCTACTGGAGGTTATCTGGAGTTGGCAAGCTACCAATAAAAAAAATTCTTTCTTTTAAGGATGACCAGTTTGGCCAAGAGCAAGTGACAGAGAAGTTGCAAGTTTTCCCCTCCTCTGAATGCCTGACCCTGTGTTATCAGCTGTTTGCAGATGCTTGAGGTACCTCACTTCACAGGGAACCCCAAGGAAGTTGATGACTGGATTTCAGGTGGGCATTTTGGAAAACGTCACCTCGCACCAATGCCCAGGGTTTCTAGGCAGGATATACACCAGGTGCCAATGGGCATGTCCACGTGCTAATGAGGCCTCAGGAAACTGGCAATTTCAAGGCCTTGGTGGTCCCAGTGTGTTCCAAATTCTCCTCCCATGAGCCCCACCACCAGCCTCCAGCAGGCTGCTGGTCTGTGCCCTGGCGACTTGCATGGCTTCTGGTACCAGAGAGGCATGGAATCATAGAATGGTCTGGGTTGGAAGGAACCTCTGAAGGTCATGTAGTCCAACCTCTCTGCAGTAAGCAGGACATCCTCAATTAGATCAGGTTGCCCAGAGCCCTGTTGAGCCTCACCTTGAATATCACCAGGGATGGGGCCCCAACCACCTCCCTGGGCAAGCTGTTCCAGTGCTCCACCACCCTCATGGTAAAGAACCTGCTACTAACATCCAATCTAAATCTGCTTTTCTCTAGTTTGAAGCCATTGCCTCTCCTCCCATCACTGCAGGCCTTTGCAAACAGTCTCTCTCCATCCTTCTTGTAGGCTCCCTTCAGGTACTGGAAGGCTGCCGTTAGGTCTTCCTAATAGGATGGTAGGTCATGTTCCATGGAGGGGAGCCCTGAGGCAGATCAGGGGTCTAGCCTGTGTTTTTCATGAAACAGCATTTGATGCAACAGTTTCACATCACTGGCAGCAGAATATGAGACCAAGATCACTCCACTGCTAGCGAGCCCTGTGGCTGGAGAGCCTTCAGAGAAGCTCTCAGCCAAAACTTGGAAATGAAATGTGATAAAGAGATAAGAGGAATCAAAGTCAAAAGATGTGAGATGATCCAAACGTTTGAACATGTCTGTCTCTAGAGTAACAACAAGATGGAAAGTCTACTTTTATCGAGGTGAAGACATTAGACAAAAATACCAGTCCAAATTGGTAGAGGAGAAAGTAGGGTCAGAACTGCTGCGGGATGAGGGAAAGCAAAGGCTTAATCAGGCTGCAAAAGGGTGAGAGAAAAGGGTAAAAAGAACTGTGGTTGAGACATACTGGAAGAGGTCTGCTGTAGATGATTTTTTTTTTTTTCCTGTGTCGTTTTCACCTCCTCTGAGACCAATGGTGAAACTTCTGCTGACTTCTCACCAGGCTCTCCTCTCTTCAGTTTCTCTAGAGTCTCCAGAGTTGATGCTCTTGAACTGGTCAGCCCTCCTGCAATCAGCTAAGGGTGTGCAGGTGCCATTGTGACAGGAAGAACATGTATGCTTTAGGAAAGGACCACTATGGCGAGGTGAGAAAATCTCAATGAGTCCCCAGTGAGCCTGCTGCCCTTGCCTTTTCCCTGCATTGCAGCTGAGAGCTGTCTGCAGGGCTGGGGATGGCTCCCGGCAGCAGCATGCTGCACTTCTCTCCCTGATGCCTACCCACAGTGAAGCAAATGCAGCTTCTTGGCTGCTGTGCCTTTTTTTCTTGTTGCATAAGGCAGTGTGGGAAGTGGTGTGGTGGCAAAAGGCACACGTGTGCAGGAATGTCTGACTGTGCTGTGGGGAAGAGGAGGGGAAAGAGGAGGGGAAAGAGGAGAGCTGCTCCCAGGGCTGCTACATGTGACCTGGCAGAGCCCCATCTCAATTATTTCCAGACAGTGTCGTGCTCCCGTCACAGCCCATAGAGCCACCAGGCAGGCTGCCAACAGAGGCAGCAGTTTGGCAGGTTTGTAAGTACTGACTGCATGAGTGTGTGGCAGGCCGTTTGTACCATATGGCACCCAAGAGCTAATCCGAGAGAAGGGTGATGGGCAGTGAGGGAGGCCAAAGCTGAAATGCCATTTAGCAGGGAAACATCAGCCCAAGTGGCGCTTGGCCATAAAGCCAAACAATGAAGGACACCAGCGGTGGAAAGAGGGATGGAAAGCAAGGTTTGGCCATGCTCCTGAAACCAACCACATTTAATTTCCTCCCATGGACCATATTCCCTGAATGGTTAGAAACACAGTTATGTAGAGTGTAAGCATATAGTATAAATATCAAAATAGTATTTCAATATATATAATACATTGTGTGTGTATTGCTCTGCTCTGGGAAGTCTGATGAAGAACAGGCAGAGCTGTGTGAGAAAAAGACATTTCCACCTCTGTCCTGGAACACAAAGCTGATGCCTATAGCTATTGCTGGTGGTTGCTGTTGCCCTGATCTGTGTGTAGCAAATCTGTTGGTCTCAAGAGGCCCTGTCATCTGGCAGGACAAGAACCCTGAGCATCAGCTGGTATTGACCATCTTGACCCTGGGAAGTCAAGTAGATCCAGTCCATGGTCATCTTGCCTTTGAAAGGATGTCTTACCCCCCAAAGCTCAATTGTAAGAGTTTTCATTTATAGTCTTGTTATATTAAACAAATGGCACCATGTAATCATTTGCTCTCTGCTTTCAGGCTCTAATGGATAGTGCTTGTCATAGTTATTGATTTTTCTTCTTGTACAGAAATCTAGTACTTCAGTAATATTGAGTCATGCTATTATCCAGACAGGTGGCAGCCTTCTGAATGACAGACAACAGGCTGGTGTCACTGTAAACACTCAATAGCTGGGGAAAAAAAGGGAAAAAAAAACAAAGAAGGAACAAAATACTATAAATAAAATATAGACTTGGTGGTTATTTCATGCCTAAGCTTATAAAGAAGATAAGATTTGTCACACTAGAATAGATTGATTTCTTGTGTGTTCCCCTCACTGTGGTGGCTGTGACCAGATGCCTTGGTGGATGGCTCCAGCAAGCTGATCCCCACCAGGTGTCAGTTATTCCCAGGTTCATGGATTTCAGCTGAGCACAGTAAGAATGTTTTTACCAATTCAGGCATGCTGATGTCAGAAACCACGGAATGTTTTTCAGTGCTCCTCTCCTCCTCAGGACGTCACTGTGCTTTGGATCACTGCTGTGTCTCATGGTTGTCTTAGATGAAGTTGTCTAAAACGACAAGTGGCTGCAGCTGTTTTAAATTCTATCGATGTAAGTGCAATGACATTTTTGTTATGATAATTGCTCTGTTCTTGACCTCATCAAATTTCATTTTCCACTGTGTATTTGAGTTGCTTTTTAGATACAATTGAAGGTTGGTAGTACTGCCATCTGCCACACCTAGATGTGCAGACCAACACTGCCTCCTCCCAGTGCACAGACCTATACGGCTGGAGCAGGAGGACATAGCCTGGCCCTGTCCTAAGCAGTTGTCAGTGAAAATGAGCATCTGCTTGATCACAGTATGGAGAGTATATTGCACTTCTTGTCTTGGTAAAGGGAAGGGAGTAAATCTGAGAAGTCATGAACTGGCGATCTAAAATTAAAAGACTAGAAAAGGATGCTTAAACCCCAGCACATGGTGTGTATTTCTGCTAATCTGTCTCTACTCTGTTTTCCCCCCCAAAAAAACCTCAGTGAAATTAAAAGCAGAGAGAACCCAAAGGCAGGTACCTGGATAGAGAGGGAACAGCTCCAGTGTGGTTGCTTTTACTCTCACAGGCAATGGGATGTCTAAGGCATAGGGCTGCATGTTTGCAGCATTGCTCAGGAGGTGCCTTGGAAGCAGAAGTGATGCTGTGCTTCTCCGCAGCACCTCTGCACACCACTACCAGCGCTCATGCACAAAGTGCTGGAGGCCATCTCACCTCCACCACGGCTCCTCTGCCACAGATCACCCAGCTTAATGGCTTCCTATAACATCTTCCTGTTCAAAAAGAACTAAATCAGCTATGCTTATTTTACTTGGAGGAGTTGGTTAGTATGCACATCATTTCTGCTTCTAGACAGCACTTGAGTAGCCTGGGCCTCTTCTTATTACACCAGTGAATACCAGGCTTACACAAGTGAGTGAAATCAGCTTCTACATCAGGAGAAAGAGAAATCTGTAGCTGTTGGGGAAAACCTTTCAGGTATTTAAAGCTGTTAAGTTATCTGAAGGAATTGTTGGTTATAATACCATGGCTGTCCATGATTTACTGTTTAACAGTGCAGTGTGTCAGGGCCAGTGATCCCACACATTGCTGGCAATGCAGGCAGAGATGAAGACTGTATGAGGAGGATTGTGTGTTCAGAAGGGCCTAGGAGTAGCTGAACTGCAACATCAAAAGCATCTATAGGTGTTTGTGCCCCACTCCAGGTGCCTTGACCCATAAAGCAGCTTTTCCCCTCCATCTCTGGACTCTGCATCCTTCCAGCCATAAACCCTTGATAGATCCCACGTGATTTTTATACTTAGAGAACCTTCTACTGATGCTTCATCCCGTATCTCCCTCTCTGCTCCTGCCCTCTCAGTGTACCAAACTTTTCCTTAGACTAGAATCTTGTCTAAGAGAAGTAGGTGATTTTTGCCTCTTGTGAGAACCAGGTCTGAGCTCTGCCTAAGCTCCCTGAAAATGGCTGAAATGTGTAGGTACTTGCATTCAGGAAAAATTTAGTTTTGTGTACAACAAGGTTTTTTTGCAAGCTGTTTCAGATGTCCAAGTGGTCAGGTTACCCTCTTTAGGTTATCCTCTTTAGGAGACTTGATGGGGTGCTTGGTGCCACAGTTTAGTTGTTTAGGTGGGTTGGATTGGTTAATGGGTTGGACACGATGATCTTGAAGGTCTCTTCCAACCTGGTCTATTCTATTCTATTCTATTCTATTCTATTCTATTCTATTCTATTCTATTCTATTCTATTCTATTCTATTCTATTCTATTCTATTCTATTCTATTCTATTCTATTCTATTCCTTCCTGGATAAAGAAGCAGTTGGTTTATCTGACAGCATCTGCTGTTATAAACTGTTTAGCTAGGTTTCATCCTTTATGTTTTTTTCTTCTCTTAATGCTTCTGCTGCTGCTTCACTAGGCAGACTTCCCAAGTAGAATGGGAGAACCCAAGTTATTTTTCCTCTTGACTACATCCTTTACACATTTTCATTTCTCTTTAGCAATCCCAGAAAGACTACCTTCTAGTGGAAAATACAGCTGTTTTTCAGTCAGGCCCACTCTGCATCCCCATAGTCAGGCTTTGCTGGCATGATGTCTTCAGCTATCTCAATGTCCAGCATGTTGACCAACAGCCCTTTGAATTTTCCTTTTTTTGTTTCCCCTCTTCTCCCATACAGCATCTTCCCATCTGCTGCTGGGAATGGTCCTTCACCAATCACTCCCATGAAATATGGAGTGTGCAGGGGTGGAAAATGGGGCACCTCTCTGTATCATCTGACCATGGGGTTCTCATAGCAGTGCTGGATCCTGTGCAGTCTCTAGCTGGCTTCAACTCCTCCCTTCTGTGAGCTGTATCCCTTTCCTAAGGAAAAGCTCCCTTATGAAAGCTTTGTCCACAGAGGTGGAAGATAAAATGTATTAGCTGTCGTTTCTTAAACTGCATATTGCCCAGAAAACAGATTTCTGCCCTCCCTCCCCTAATGTAAATACATTTAAAATATATCTAAAAAAGCTAGATGCTAAAGCCATTTTTGAGATTTAAATCATAAAAATGTATTCAAATTAATAAGTTCAAATCTAGATATAGGCTATTTCACTGAGCTTTAATGTATTTCCCCTTTAGAAGATACTCTGTAATTTATGAATGCTTAAGTAGAGGATACAATAGTTTGCATTAAAAAATGGAACTGGAGGCTCTTTCACTGTGCTGTGGTGCTGTGACTGCAATTATCTACTGCAAAATGTCTGTCTCTTTCAAATGACCAAACTCTTTTTTTACAGAATGGTAAGCTCAGGGTATGAGCCAGGATTTATACAGTTGTTTCTGGAACTGCTTTTGAAAACATGTTACAATAAAAACTTCATTACAGGACTGCAACTCCTTGTCCTGGAGGGAACAAAACCCTCTTGATTTTTGTAAAGGTGGCTCACCTCAAGGTAAGAGAATATTTTGCAGACTGCCGTTTCTGTTTGTTGATTCCATATTAAACAGAATAACCAAGCATGCTGAAGCTAAAGCCCTCATTTAATTAACCCTCTTGGTGTAGTACCATGTGATTAAATGTGACTGAGCTGCTCCTTGGGGCTCCTGCTACTGAAAATACTAACAATAATCATTTGTTTTGTTTTTATATTTAAACACATTATTGCATAGCTTGGTGCAGAGATAATTACCAATTTTATCTCCTGTGTTTTTCTAATGTTCATTAATAACAATAAAGGGTTGTAGGTTAAAAACTCATTTAATTGCCTTTATGTTAATGACATTATGAATAGCCTTAGCTACAAGATTCTAATTCTGTCCAGTATCCTGTTTCTCAGTAAAGCCCCAGGAGAGCTGCTCATTTTATCAGCATTACTGATTCAGAGTTTTTCCTTGCAGGTGGGTTTTTGTACATAATCAGAATTAATGCACAACACATTTTGCAAGGAACAGAGTAGAAGCTCTCTGAATAAGTAATTAACTAGAGTGCCCAAGGAAAAATGCCTGAGCAAATTTTTTAGCATATTCATAAAACATTAAGAACAGTCACAAACACAGTGGAAACAATTTACTGGTAATATGCTTTTGTGCCATTTTCTAACTCTCTTCTTTTTTTTTTTTATTTCCCCTCCTCTTCCCCTTTTAATGAATGGAATAAAAAAAAAAAAAAAAAGAAAAAAGAGAGAGAGAGATTTCAGCTTTCTCATTAAGGAGCACCTGTCCCTGGAACAGATTTGGTTCCAAGTTGCACTGGACAAGGACTTATTGGAAGATAAATGGAAGACAATACTATTTTTTTTCCAAAGTAAACAGGGCTTTTCTTCTCCATGTGCAAATGTTGTCTACTCCCTACAGCATCTTCTTGGTCCTGAAAGACAAAAGGAAGGAAAGGTTATCTGAGTTCTGTGCCTAATGATAATTAAAAACAATAGATCACTCCAAAGATGCTGATAGAGTGCAATGTGTTTTGAACAGGCCAAAGCAGACACTGCTCTTTCCTTTGTTTGGTTAAGTAAAGTATGTGGTCCTTATCTACAGTGTGCACTGAGTCTCGCCTCAGCCTCTTGCTCAGCCATAGGATCTGCCTGTTCTCACCCCCTGTCATCTAGTTTAGCACAGAGATTTTAGTGTCAGATCTTCTCTTCTGCACTCTATGTTATGGTGATTTCTGTAGCCAAATGGAAAATATCGGGTTGGGTGGCTGGAGCAGGCTCAGTAACATGGCTGCAAGAAAGAGAATGCAACATCTGGGCAGCTGTGAGCTCCTCTCTGTTCCCCCTCTATCAGCCACCTTCTGGAGTGCCAGGAAGGGTTCCCCGCCTTGGTGGTCCCTGACTGGCTTCAAAACCATCTGCTGTAGATCCTTCTGCAGGAACAGGCAGGTGCTTCCAGCACCAGTATGCTGAGGGTTCTGCACTGCTCTGTGGGGTGATCCACAGCACCACCCAGCTCAGCAAGAATACAAATGGGTCATTCTGTAGCTGCAGACAAGGGGTAGAGTTGCAGTCCTTAATCACTGAAAGTCTGGAGCAAAGAGGTGAGATTGTCTTCAAGATCATAATATTAAGAAAATAAGTGTAAAATGTGTTTGTGTTCTCCTTCTAGTGCTGGATCTTGAGTTTTTCTTTGTGTCCAAAAGTTCAAGGAACACACACGCACTGTTCAGAGTGGGGCTGCCATTCTTGGATATTCAAGTTGATCTGGGGACCTGGAATGCTTCAGGAAAGTGACAAATCCTGCAGTCCTTGACCAGCATGATGTCAGAGCTGCAGCAGCGAGTGCAGTGAGGCTGCTGGGGTACCAGCTTGTATAACAAGAGGAAAGACCAAGGTGGTCACAGGGCTGTACTGAAATGCCTCAGTGAGTGGTGGCTTCACCCTCTCCTGGAATAGCAGGACTGACCTGGAGGACTTTTCCCTTCAGAGGCAAAAGATCTCAGACAGCTTTTCTGGGGGGTGCAGGATCAGCTCATGCTGGTCTGCTGGTTGGAGCTTCCTACCGAAGGGCCAGTGGCATGACGGGCTATCAAGGGCCGTCGCTTTGGCTCAGCACAAAAGCAATGAGCTGGAGCAAAGGTCCTGCCCCACCAAGCCTGGCCTGTTTGCCACCACAATCCCTACTAGCAACTGTTCCTTTAATGATCTTCATGACAGGCAGAAAAAGCACCATTGTTTGCTTAGTTTGCTTTAAAAATAGATTTCTAAATTTGCAAGTGACAGTTCAGCACGTGTCTGAAACCCAGTGCCCCGGGGTGTGTGGGAGCAGCGGTAACCGTAAACGTGGCTTGAGCTCTTGGGGACATGGAATGTGGCAGCACTAGGCACACTAATGTGATTAAATCATGTACAACTCAATTAGTTTCCATTTTCTTCCCATGGTAGGTGGCAGACCCAGCTGATTGCAGGCTGGTGGATGGAGCCATCGTATCCAAGGTTGCACCGAGCGCACAGGGGCAATGTGGCCATGCGGGTGCAGTTTGATCTCGGTCATGCAGGGCCACTACTGGAGAGCTGGGAGCAGAGGACAAGCAGCCCTCTAGGCATCCATTCTGCACAGCAAGGTAAGTATTGGCAGACAGCATCCCTGTGCCAGGTGAAGGCAATGCTTAAAATGCTGGAATTTACCTAGAAAGGGCTTTTCAAACCAGGACTTAGCAAGGCAACACTAAAGAGCTAAATAGGGAAAATGCTTTGCCTGTGGTAGTGTATGGACAGGGACTACAAGTACCCAGTGCAGCCAAAGCACTCATGTTCTTCTATCTAAGACATCTGGAAAGATGAGTCTGTTTTCAAGCCATTAAAGACAACAGAACAAAGTGTTACCCATTTGACTGAAATACCTGACTGGAGTGGCAGGACTACAGATCTGTAATCTCTCTGTGCTTATGATGGGCACCATGTTTTCACACAGAGGTTTGAGGGAAGAGCATCCCAAATGTAGAAGGTAATAGGCATATCTGAAGGGGCTGGGCAAAAGACAAAACTTGTTGTGGGGACAGGAGACCCCAGAGAATGGGAACAGCTGGGACCGGTCCCCATCCTAGCCATGCAACTTGGTCCCACCAAGCAGCACTTCTCTATGTCCAGGACAGAGTCATAAGGCCCAGAGAGCTACATACAAAAAAACAGCCTATTCAAAAAATTCTGGGGGGACCAAAAATAAGGGTGGGGGTGGAGAGACTGCTGCATAGTCATACTGACAGTCTGGAGATTTTCTGCTTTTTGACCCTTTTTCAATTTCTTTTTCACTGTCTACCTGACCTTTTGAGACAAAGAGCCATTTTTGCATGACCAAAATGGATTGCTTTCACCAGAAACATATGAGGAAGGGTATCCACTCCTCACAGTGAAGGAAAAACTGTATCTGTCATCTCCTTTCTTAAGAGAGCTCCCACAAATAGATGTTTTGTTCAAAAACTGCAGACCACTTTTCCACAGAGCCTATCTCATCCTGTGCCTTGAGTGATTGAGCTTTGTCACTGGGTGGGATGGGACTTGTGGCTACTTGGGAAGGAACATATATTATGTAGTAGGATATGCAGCAACCGAATGGCAACCTAATTTCTGCCTATGGGTGAAATAAAAAACTGGATTCTGATAGTTGTTCCAACATATGAAAGGAGAGCATTTCAAGAAAATAGGCATTTTGTAGCTTATTTTTAAGTGGAATTCTTTTCTGACCTAATATCTGAAGCATTTTGTCAGAGTCTTATCCTTCCCTGTTTTGATGATAAAATGTGTAACTAGTCCTTCCATCCTTTGTTAAATTGTGTTTTGTGCATATCTAGCTAACTATGCAATCCCTTGGCTCTCGGTGTTGTTACACCATTTAGTATTAACTACAACTTAGCCATCAGCAAAAAAAATCTTTAAAATGAGCCCAAGCTACTTCTAAGTATCTGCGTCAGATACCTGAGTCTGGGAGCTAGCTCTCTAAAAGGTAGGATTTAAAAACAACAAAACAAAACCCATGAAAATTACCCAATCCATGAAAAATATGCAGCCTCAGCAACGCGGAATCACAGCAGATACACTCCATCAGCGCAGAAGCAATTGCGAGCCCTGTCTTGGGGTGGGCTCTAACAAAAGGGTTAATGCCTGGGAGGCACCCGCATGCTGTAGCCCCCGCCAAGGTCAATGGGAGCCCTGCCTGCTGAGCACAAGCAGGATCAAGCTCTGTTTTTCCATAATGTTTAACACAATCGGGTAGCACGATGGTTTCTTTGCACTCTTTAGAGCTCAAATTTAAAATAAAATAAAGTATTGCTTTTCTGCAAGTGACCTGATCTATCTAGTTATTTAATATAAAATCATGGACAGTTCGTTTGTACCAGCTCTCCAACTTGTCCTTTTTTGTTTGTTTGTTTGTTTGTTTGTTTTGTGTTGGTTGGTTGGATGGGGTTTTTTTTTGGGTGGCAATTGCTTTTAACTAAAGATTTATACTTAAATCCTGTGAATTTACACTTACCCTAAAGCTAGGCATACTCCCTAACATTTTTGTGGTGGTAAATATGTAGGCCTACCGCTTACCCAGCAACAAACAAGCATTTTTGTAATAGATTGGAAAGAATAAAAACAAACTAACGTATATTTTTCAACTTCTTGGTGCTTTAACCTTTCTTAAGAAAAGACTCGGGGGACATAATTGAAGGAAAGTGTTTTTCTTTAGCAGATGGATTGCTTTGCTCAGATAATATTTTAGTTATGCCAATAAAATGAAGGGTATCCAGAAAAATATGAAACTGCCAGTGGTTGTTAGTGTATGACTATTACCAAGGCAGAAATGAGGCCAGAGCAGTGATAAATGTGCACATCCCTACCTCCATCAGCTGAGGAATGACCTGGATACACTTTACATCTGAGCACCAAGTGGGACAACATTTTTCACAGCAGCACTTAATAGTGGACATTAACTTAGCCCTCTCCAAAAGGGCTGACCTGAAGGCTACCCTCTGTGGTTCTCCAAACTGTAATCGCTTCTGCAGTCTGTAATTTTATCAAATCGCATGCACCTTTTCCAGCCACTTATTGGCCAATTAAGTCAAGTTCTCACTGAGGGGGTCCAGCTGGCTTCAAGTTATCTTAGATGAATTGATTGAAGACATTCTGCAATCTATGAACCCAGTTTAATGATCTAGGTGATAATACTTGTAATTCTTCTCAGTCAAGGGAATTTGCTGCAGCTGTTGTCTGCAAATCCATGTTCTGATACAGAGAAGTACCAGAAGAGCGTTAATCCGCCCTCAGAGTTTTATAGCGATGGCTGCATTGTGAAATGGGAAATTTAACATTCACACAGCATTGCCAAGAGGAGACTTATTTTTTTTTTTGTGTGTGGATGTGTTTTTATTTTATTTTATGTTATTCTATTGTGAGTGTTAAAGAGGTTACATGGAAGAATACATTATTGATAATACTTAAAATGGGAGACTGTACGGCATTACAAAACAGCCTGCTAAAATACTGCATAAAATGTTTGAGCTTGAAAATGAGGTTTGCCTCAGAGCATGAATGTATCTTTAAAATTTGGAGGTGGAGCAGAGCTCCAGAAATATATCCACTGGACCAAATCAGCTCCCTAGTTCATTCTCACTACCTGGAGTCGGTTTTCCTATTCCAGAATTATGCTGGTGTAAATAAGACAATAATCTGTCTCTCTTTGAAAACTAGCAAAACAATTTTACAGGGTGCATAAATATGTGGGACTGGGTGCTACTTTCAGACATGCTGGCATAAATCAGGATTAATCCCACGCTTACACGGTGTAAACTGGTGAAGAATCTGCCTCTGAGACTGGAGTCCCTCCCCTCCCCTGATTCAGAGCCCTTGAAGTGCTAATGAAGGAGTTCGGTACTTTGACACAGGCCTGAAGTGTATCTCCGAGACCTGCAGTCGCCTGCATGAGGACCTGTGAAAACAAAGAAATAATCATATTTGCTTGCTTCAGTGGCATGTGCCTCTTTTCTGAGCCCCAGGAATGTTAATCCCCTCCCTATGAAACAAATAATGTAACTAACGCTAGGGAATATTTTTCATGTTGAAAATTCAAAATACTTAGTAATGAAATATCCTATAGTGCATCTGTGAAGTTTCTGTTTGTGAAAGGGAACGGCTGGGGTTTGATTTCCCTGCAAAAGCAGCAGCTGCGGTATTAATTTATGCTGTGCTGCAGACACCCATTCGCTTCTCAGTAGCAGAGACTTCCCCTCCCGTGCAGCGTGATTGAGCCCAGCTCTGCCAACGTCTGCCTTGCTGAGAGACTCTGCTGCTTTTGATGAGATGTAATTTTTTTATTATTATTTTTTCTAACTGTAGGACGCTGGGGAAAGTCACTTTTTTTTATGGGATACATTTTCAAAGAATTATGTGGGTTTTCCAGCCCCATCTGGCTCTCCTCATGCCTGCACCTGCTGGATGCCATGGCTGGAGGGCTGTGCTGGGTGAGGAAAGCCCTTCACTCCACCGCAGCCTCAACTTCTCCTCATGTGAAACCAAAGTTCAGTGGGGCTTCTTGGTTTTGGTGGGCTTAGATCAGGCTGTGTTGGCAAACCCAGGTCTGTTAGTCAACTAACTATATGTATTTCAAGTATTAGTCTTTAGGGATTTATGTGATATATGAAAAGTGTTCTAAAGCTGATGGAATATGAGCATCTCCTCTCTTGAGAAGTTTGGCTGCCTGAAAGAGATGGTGTGATTCCACAGATTGAACAAATAGAGCTGCTTTGCCTAGGTGTGCTGCCTCTGGAAGGTCCCTTTTTCTATCAGGGTTCATGTGGCTGACCTTCTGCTGAGCCGTGTGGGCTGCAAGCTCAGGGCACCTGGGTGCAAACATCAGTGCAGGTAGGTTGGGCTGAATCCCTGTCAATTCACATGCCACAGCTGGGTGCCTGGGACCCCTTGGGGAGAGAGACCTTTGGCAAAGGTTCCTGAGCAGCCTGTGGCCCTCTCCTGACAAAGATGGCCATGATGGTGGCTGTGGCAGGGTGGCTCTGCACCACAGGTTGTGCTATCTGGGTACAATGCAGAGGTTTCCAGGGGATTTAGATGAGTGTAATGGGGGAAGAAGGGGGTAAGACATGTGCTGCCATTTATAAAATTAGTGAGTTGTAAACAGCATGCAGGAGTAGGAAATGTCTTTGATGCTAACCATAGGAAATAACTCTGAAATTAGCTGCACCAAGGGCATGCTCCTGCCTGACTGGGTTGATCTGCACAGAGCCAAGCTGTGGTGTCGCGTTGGCCATGCTTCAGCGGGCGCACATTTTACTTGCCCTGTTATTGTTGTTCAGAAGGGATAACAGGGCCGGGGATCTCTCCCCGTAGCGGGGCTTAGATTAAAGCATATATGACTAAGGAAGCCTGGTATGGCCACAGAGAACATCTTGTTCCCCATATTTAGCCATGGGCAATGTCAAGTACTATATGTTACATGAGTGCTTTTCTCCAGTCCTGTAGGCCTTGTTTTAGAGGTCGACTGCATCAGTTGGAGGGTTTAGTTTTAAAATAACAGTCCTACCAAAAATATTTGATTTTTCATCTTCATCACCCATAAGAGCAGCTGGCAAATTAGAGGGCTGCCTTGCCTGAGACAGAATGGAAGACTTACTATCACAGCCCGATGGCATCTCCTGACAGGGCTTTGCTGGGGCTGGGCACTGCTGCGATATCAGCCTGGGTACAGCATTACATTTTCAGTGTGGATGAACTAAAATGGGGGTTAATTAGCACGGCTGTCTTTGATCTTCTGCTTGTGAGGGAAGGGAGAGCTTAGTTGGTAACACTAGCCAGCTTCCAAACACTTTATGGATTTTGGCAAGAAGTAGCACAGTCATAACATTTGAATATTAGCACTTTATAGCTCAGCCACACTAACAACTGCTAATTAGGCAGCTTGGGCATGGCTGAGCACTGCCTTCAGTTCTGTGTAGTAATTTACACCTATACACAGCTACAGCTCTGATGTGGGAACGCTTTACACCCAGTTCACATGTACAGAGACGATTAGCAGTGGTGAATCTAGCTGAAAGCTTGATATTGGATTCCTCTTATGTTTCTCCTTCTCAGCACTTAGTTTTGCTTTCTTGGAACACCCCCAGGTAGAATGTGGGAAAACCCCAGGCTGGCAGCTCATCCACCACAGCATCTTTGGAGAACTTGTTGTGCTAACTCCCAGGATGGAATACATTTCAGCACAAAGTACAATGACTTTTAACTGCCCAAGGGAATTCATCTTTCAAACAACCTCACATAGCTTTATCAGGATCTAGAAATGTGTTTTCTTCCTATGCCATTAGATTTTTTGCTTGGTCAACAACAGTATTCAAGTTGAAATGTTTGATGTTGTATCCTTGAGTGTTGCTTTCTCCAATTTTTGTTGCACTCTCTCTTTTGTGTACCTGGACTTATAAAACCACCATCTGCAATTTGCAGTGTTAAATACACTCTCCACACAACTATTATTAATACTAAGGCAATGATGTTCTCTGCTCCTTATACAGACTTTTGCAATTAAAACATCAGCCCTCTGATAATCTTCTGCAGCTCTGTTGTCTGGGATGTGGTAAATAAGTGGTGATTGTGGGTCTCTTGTCCTGGTGGTGATTTGGGTCCCTATTGCTCTCTGAGGCTGCTGTCACTGCTGGAGTTATCCATCAGCTGAGCCACACATCTGGAAAACACTTACCGTTAAGTACACTTGGCCTCTCATTTCTAATGAGTCTCATGTTTGTACCCTGCTATAGACCTTTCTCTGCTGAAGGCAAGTTGACCTCTTATGGACATCCCCTGGCTTGCAGGTAAATGCTGGATATTTGTAGCCTTCTTCCTCAGCTCTGTACCAGGCTTGGTTTTGAGCTAGTGGGAGCACTTCACGGGGATGGGTTTCCTCCCTGGGGGGGTAGGTAATTTCTCATGGTCCCTGGGGAATGGGAGCATCCTGGAAGTCTGGACAATGGCTGCTCACTGGTTAACAGAGTAAAGGAGGTGGACTCACTAGAGTTAAACATGTACTTACTCTTTTAAAATAATAAATTTTTAAATTTATTTTAAAAGAAAGCAGCTAGAGCCAACATGGATTCAGGAAGGGCAGATCCTGCCTCTCCAACCTGATCTCTTTCTATGATCAGGTGACCCGCCTGGTGGATGTGGGGAGGCCTGTGGATGTGGTCTACCTAGACTTCAGCAAGGCCTTTGACACCGTCCCCCACAGCAAACTGCTGACTAAGCTGTCAGCCTGTGGATTGGACCACTACACTCTGTGCTGGGTTAGGAACTGGCTGGAGGGCCGGGCCCAGAGAGTGGTCGTGAATGGTGCCACATCCAGCTGGAGGCCAGTCACCAGTGGTGTCCCCCAGGGATCAGTGCTGGGCCCTGTCCTCTTCAACATATTCGTTGATGATCTGGATGAAGGGGTAGAGTCAGTCATCAGCAAGTTTGCAGATGACACAAAGTTAGGGGCAGATGTTAGTCAGTTAGAGGGTAGAAAGGCTCTGCAGAGGGACCTCGACCGACTAGACAGATGGGCAGAGTCCAATGGGATAGCTTTCAACAAGTCCAAGTGCCGAGTGCTGCACTTTGGCTACGGCAATCCCATGCAGAGCTATAGGCTGGGGTCGGAGTGGCTGGAGAGCTCCCAGACAGAGAGGGACCTGGGTGTGCTGATCGACAGCCACCTGAATATGAGCCAGCAGTGTGCCCAGGTGGCCAGGAGGGCCAATAGCATACTGGCCTGCATTAGGAATAGTGTGGCCAGCAGGAGCAGGGAGGTCATAGTGCCCCTGTACTCTGCTCTGGTTAGGCCACACCTTGAGTACTGTGTCCAGTTCTGGGCTCCTCAGTTTAAGAAGGACATTGAAACACTTGAGTGTGTCCAGAGAAGGGCAACAAGGCTGGTGAGAGGCCTTGAACACAAGCCCTATGAGGAGAGGCTGAGGGAGCTGGGATTGTTTAGCCTGGAGAAGAGGAGGCTCAGGGGTGACCTCATTGCCCTCTACAACTACCTGAAAGGTGGTTGTAGCCAGGAGGGGGTTGGCCTCTTCTCCCAGGCAACCAGCACCAGAACAAGGGGACACAGTCTCAAGCTGCACCAGGGGAGGTTCAGACTCGAGGTGAGGAGGAAGTTCTTCACCGAGCGAGTCATTCGGCATTGGAACCGGTTGCCCAGGGAGGTGGTTGAGTCATCGACCCTGGAGGCGTTCAAGGGGAGATTGGACGTGGCACTTGGTGCCATGGTCTAGTCATGGGGTCTGTGTTGATAGGTTGGACTCGATGATCCTCGAGGTCCTTTCCAACCTAAGTGATACTGTGATACTGTGATAAAGAGGTAGAAAACAAGGGTGAGTCTGACAACTATTTCTCTGGGAAAAGCCCAAGATGCTTACCTCATCATTTCTTGGACTTCCTTAAAATAAAATATGTCTTTCCCTTATGATATATGGTCCACTCTGCTGGTGAGGGAGTAGACCTGGACTTACATTGGCAATGATAACTAGGAGAGAGTGGTTTGGGATTTTTTGCAATTTCCTAATTGTTTCTATATTTCATTACAAAGATCCTGAGCCCTGGGTACTTAATTCAAGGTGTCTAAAAACAGCCAGAGAACAAAGCAGGAGTGTATTTCTGCAGGGTTTAGACTAAGGTGTATAGCATGGCCTGGGGATTTGGGCTTTTTCTGACAGTCTGAGTTGCAGCTCTTTAACAAAAAGGAAAGTTAGCAATGAAAGCTCACAATCAAATAAACAGCAAAAGGGCATAACTGTATTTTGGCCTCTGTAATTTGATCTGTAAGAGACGTAAATCACTCATCCAGAAGAGAGGGATTTTCAATTAGTCCTGTTTTCTTAAACATGCAAATCCCCCCACCATGTTTAACAGCACAGTTTTGCCCTAACTCTGCAGAGAATTCCCAAGCAACCTTTAATAGACGGCCATGCCTTCAGGCTTGTCCACTTATGTTTTCTCTCCTGCCTGGGCACAAGATAGATTATGCATATTATTATTCATAAGTGCCACCTATTGAAAGCATAACCACAGGCACGTTTGCAAATACTGGGCTTGCCCCAGCTGTCCCCACTCATGCAAAACATTCCTGTTCTCTGGCAGCCCCCTCCAAACCACCCCTTCAAAATCACTGCCATTTTCTTGCCAGGGCTTGAAAAATAACCCTTGGATTTTAAAGGCAGATAAAATTAAGTGGGACTTTCCCCCATTTTCCTCCTGCAGAGGTACTTCCAGACAATATTTTTGTTCACTGTCCTTGACCCCTGAGGCTGGTGCTGCCTTGAAAGCACTGGGGAGGAGGCTCCAGCCCAGGAGTCCTGGAAGGCAGCAATGCCATGTTGCTTTAAATATGTGTTCTTCATTAAAGAAAGGGATTTCTTGGACTAGAACAAGTAATAGTTAGTACAGAAGAACAGAGGAAAAAATAGATGGGAGTCTCACATGACTGCATGGCATTTGATTATTCTTAAATAAAGGGTAAATATAATGGTTTTCTGGTGGCAATTTGTGTAGTTTTACATATATATATATATATGTGGTTTTTTTTTACTCTGCTTTTGCACCTTAGACCATTTTCCTCAACATTTGAGTATGTTGGTATAAAGAACAGAGCTTTTTCTTCTTAAACCACACAAGATACAAGCAATTTTCAGTGTGCTTTAAAATGATTGGAGAAAAAAAAAAGAAAAAAGAAAAAAAGAGTTAGCAGAGAGGAATACTTTTTTCAAATAAATGTTTTGAATGCTGGTGGCTAGAATTAAGCACAGCCCTATGTTTCTACAAAAGGTCAGTTGTGATTCTAATTACTCTTGTGTAAACTAGCTCATGTTTGAACTGCACAGTTATAATTAATATATACATGTTTTATTGCCAGCTATGTGCATTTTTGATCATTAGAATCTGGACAGACTTATTACATCTAGACAGTCTGAATGCACACATAAATGGATGTGAATCTCTTTGGGCTGATTTTCTGTTACACCAGTTTAATGATGATGTAACTGCATTAGCTCTAATTACATTGCACTGGGATAAATGTGGGGCATAGGAGAGGGGCAGGGGATGCGTAGCATTGAGCGATGGGAAGCACTGCACCGGTACTGCAGGATGTACAGCAAGGCGATGTAAGCAAGGCCTAGGAATACACTTGTAGTGTCTCCCTCAGAAAAACCTTACTGGACTCCAGAGGAAACATAGAAGCCAATAAACGCACAGGAGTCTTCTACTGGGCTTTTTTAATCTCTTCATGTAAAGGTGTGGTGGGAAGACTTTTCTCTGGTGGTAGATGGAGCTGGACTTTGTGTTAAGAGGGGTACCTGCTTCCTCACTCTGCAAAGGGCTCTCATTTTTGGCTTCCAAACAGCAGTAAAACCTGAGAAACTGTTACTCAGTTGCGTGCCCTAGCATAGCCCCAGCAGGCAGCGGACAGATGCAGGAGCCCTACATCCCAGCCACCCCTGCTCTCCTGTGTTATCTTGGAGCCCATGGGCACATGGTTGACTGCAACCCAGCATGCTGCATTTCTCAGGTACCAACCAAAGAGCAGAGGCAGAACAAAAACGTTGTACCGTGATGTACTTTTTCAACATCCTTGCCCTTAACTGTGGAGAATGCAGGATGCTGACCTCTGTCTCTGAGCAGGTCCCAGGCTAGGCTCTGTGTTGACCTGTTCCTTTGCCACTACTAGCACTAGGTGGGATCCAGGCAGCAAATCCCAGACACCAGCCATGATGGATGTAGTCTTGGATCCTCACACCACCCTGAAGATCAGACAAGTACCTGCTGGAAAACTTACTGAAGAGTGTTAAAGCCTGACAGAGATATGTTTTCACTCTGTAATGGTGGTAGCACTGGGTGGAAAGGTTAGCCTTGGAGGAGCAATCACTGGGTGGCAGAAGCAAGGATAAGTGGAGCATCCTTAAACCAGAGAAAGCCAGGGCCATGGAGGTGGGCCTGGGTCATCCTGAAGGTTGGATATTGCAGTGCCAAGGAATCGCAGATATTCAACATGCCCTGTGGGGAATTTTTAAAATGGATGAAATGAAAGGTAAAGTGTAAGGAGATGGATGCCAAAGATGCACCCTGTGGCCTTTAACTCCCAGCTGGCTGAGCTTGCCTCTGGGGGGTTGTGGATGTTGGGGGAGGAGGGGGGCTTTGCCCATAACACTGCCTGCCAGAAAGCGTGAGTGCACACATTCCTGCTCAGGGCATCAGTGCTGTTGCCCTTGGCAGAGGATAGAAAGCTAGAGAGGAAAGCTCAATAACTCTGTTTGCTCCTATGTGCTTGAATGGCGGAAGAGGGCACAGGAAAGCAGGTGTGCCTATTTCAAATATGCTTGGCTTGCCCCTGTGCTCATCTGAGAGTGGTGAAGGGTGAGTGGTGTGGCTCTGTGCTAAGGACTTCCTCATAGGAGAAGATGGGTGTTAATGCTGCTTCTCTTCCCTCATGCTTTGTGTTAGGGCCGGTTAAAAACTGTGATTAGATTTCCACAATCACTGGGGGAAATCACACTGAGCCTGCACCTCTGCTGTTTCTCTGAGCAGAGGCAAGGGAGGCACATAGAGAAGTTGAGGCAAATCTGAACAGAAACCCAGTTCTTTGGGTTTAAAACCCGCTCAAGTCCTCTCTCCAGCCCATAAGGCCAGTCTTCTCTCTCACCAGCCTTAGGCATGAGTGTCTTGGGTATCTGGATCTGACTTGCCACATCCTCTGGGAACTTTCAGCACAAAAATTTACTCTTTCCTGGACCTGACCCTCCCAACAGCCCTGCACTCTTTCTCTATAGCAATGATACACTGTCTCCTCTCATATGTCACTAGAAAACATTGCTTAACCCCTGTGCATCTTCTTCCATTCCTTTGCCATTATTACACTGCCCTAATTGCATTAGTGGCTGCGGGAAGCACAGGAGTATGGTTTTCCTGGGAGGCAGGCTGCCATCATTGCACGGGATAATAGGCTCCAGCCCTGACCTGAGAAGTTGGTGCTTGGGTGAGAGAAGTACAAGCATCTCCACGTCTGCTGAGTCTTCAGCCTCTCCACTCAGACTGCTGACAAGGGTGCCAATTAGTGTCGGTCTCATGGGTAGCCCAGTGATGGGGACACCTATGGGCCTAGGCCACACAGGCCAACTGCCTTGCCACCGCTGCCCCAGCACAGCTGTCAGATAGGGACAGCTCTGCCACTGCTGACCTGTGACCCTTTGGAGCAAGCAATTTAAGAGGTGAAAAACATAATGTGCTATTACCCATCCCCAGCATGGCACAACCACTGAACAGCTCCAGAGCTCTTGGTTGCATTGTGGGGACCTGAATTTTAGGTTTATCCACTGCTAGGAAATGCTTGGTAAAGATGCAGTGCTTCATCACCCTCTGTGAAGCTACACTATTTTACAGTGCTGTAGTTTACAGTATACTTAGAAGGCTAGATCAGACCCCATCCATCTCCTTCTCTCTAATGTGCAATGGCTGCTCATTGATACAGCATTTGTCTTTGTGAATGAGAAGAGGGATAACTCTTTGCTTGAGTAAAGATAAATATCACAAAGGATCACCTGTCATTTGTGGGTATGTATCAGACTGTGTAGTGTACACACAAACTCTTCCACATGCTTGCAATGCACAAGTGTTTTTACATGTGTGCATGTGTATGTCTAATGTTAATGCACCCAGACTTACACACAGTTGCATATATTTAGGTAGGCACATGCTTACCATGTCTGCCCCTCCCTGTAGAAAAGTTGTGTTCATTTGTGCATTTTCATGCATAAATATTATCAAGAAAAAAGTCAAGTCTCTATAGATAGCATAAAGGAAAATTAAAGATGAAGCTGAGAATAGTTAATAACCCAGCCTGTTATGTCATCAGTCAAATAAGATGCCTTATGAAGAGGGAAAAGGGCATGGTAAGTAACCTCTAAATAACATATATAAGTAATCTGTATGTAATGTACAGAAGCATTGTGGGCTCAAACCCAGGACCATGTGCTTTTTTAAAGGATGGGGGGGGGGGTGTTCATGTATTTGAAAAGTCTCCCTGAGACAACTGAACACAAAGCCACCATGTGTTTGTGTTAGGTTGAGATGTTGGCATTAAGATGATTATATGACTCTATTAACGGGGTGTTATGCCTCCAATTTCACTTAACATCAGAGTTGTTCACATTAAAACATGCCCTTGGCCTGACAAGGCATTATTAACTTGCATTTAATAAAAATAAAATATTACATATAAAAAAATTGAAAGCTGCCAAATTTGATTTAAATGAATACTGAACTCCAGGCAAATGTGTTGCTTGAACTCTGCCTGCTGTACTGGAGCTGACAGGAAGCATTACAGTAATGCTGAGTGGTCAATATGTGATTAAATATCACATGTCAAGCTTAGCAAGAATGTTCCTTCCAAAGAAAATTATATTGTTAAAAATAAGTGACAAATTCTAAGCAGCTCCTTCAAATTTATAAAGACATGTGAAAGGGTGGAAGTGTGCTTGTAATAAACTGGGATATCTGTAGGAGAGAGAGAATATACTCTCTCACACATAGAACCATATAGAGCATCTACAGGTAATCAGATAAAAATGATTGCACATGTTTGAAGCAATACATTTTCTTTGCATTGGCCTTAGAATATAAAGGGAAGAGACATGCTACATTTTCACACCATGTTTTCTTCTGAAAGCTTTTGCCATTATGCTGTCCTGTCAAAAGCGATTATTTATTTATATAAAGACTCCACTATCCATATGTACATACATGCATAAATATATATGTATGTGTATATATACACACACACATGCCAGAGCAATCATAAGCAGTATATAGAGTGAGAAAATTAAAAGATTTAAAAAAAAATAATTGTTATAGGAATAATAAACACCTTCCCCCCCCAGCCATTAGATGTTTGGGAGCACTAATACTTCATGGCTATCATCTGTTATGGATTCCAGCTGGGAGAGCATGCTTAAATGTGATCAAGTTTCATAGTGTGTTTGCTGAAGGAAAGGCATAGATGTCATTACTCCTCACTTGCTTCATCAGGATCAATTGAGGATTACCAGGGTGCAATAAGGGCAGTGTCCAGCCGTCTATTTAGATTAGACATAGCAATAAAATATTGGAACCTACAGCCTCAGACAAATGACTTGATATGCCTAGGTCAAGAGGTTACCAAAGCCAGGTGAGATCTGAGACCTATTTATCACTGTCTGAGCTCAAATTAAGTTTTAAATACTGTCAGAAATGAAAAACTGCTACCAGGTGGTGTCAGGTTAATTCATCTCACTGTACTCAGAAACTATCTTTCAGTTTTATCACAGTGCTTCCTATCCTGCATTAGAGGGTGTCTAGCATAGAACCTTCTTTAGCAGGGCATTAGGGGCTCTGCTTGGCCTTTGCTTCTGGCTTACATGATAGATGCGTTGCATTTCTGTTGTATGTGCTGAGAGGAGATCTTTGCTGTACATATGGGTCAGAGACATGGCCTTTCTTGCAAAGCAGCATCCTGAAGAATGGGGATTGAATGGTGAGATTTGAGGCCTCATTAGCTCTTACTTGATTGAGAAACTTGCTATTCTAAGCAGCTGGGGATGAAGACTATAACCGTGACATGTAGGTGCAAAAGGCCATGAAGCTCTCCCATGCAGATGCAGAGCTGCCATGACCAGTCCACTCTTTTCTTCTGCTGTTACTTCCATTTCAGGGCTACAAGGACTGTGCCACCCTGTCTAGCCCCATCATCCCCTGGGCAAAGGTTGGGATATGTTTTAATATGCATTGTTCATGGGCACATAAAATTACACCTGTCAATTTTATGCTTCTCCTCTCTCCCAAGCCCATCTGCTCTTCTTTCCAAGCCATGCCTTCAGTTCTGGCTTCAAGCATAGTGTCTCTCCAGCAGTATGGAGTTTCCCAAAGCAACAGGATGAGGGTATTCCCAAATCAGGGTTTCACATGCTCTAGTGTGCATTAATGCTGGCTGCCTCAGCTTTCCCTATACATTGGGTAACAGCCCCTAGCCCTTTGGTGTGAAAAGGGGAATGAGGCCCCTGTAAACAAAGGTCCTACTGCTGGAAGATGAGAAGCAGCACCTGGGAGCACATGAAGCTCCTATACAGCAAACCTGGCCTCCTGCTGCCAGGGTGCCTGAAAACTCTTTCTATGGCTACTACATACTGTCTCTGTGGGGTTTAGCGTGTGTATTTGATCACCCACCACCAAGCCACAGCATCTCAGGCTGCCTCATCCTCAAAAGCCCTGTCTCCATCTCTTTCTCTCCCCCCACCTCTCCCCTTTTTTTTTTCCTCTGGTTGTATGAGTACAAAGAAAATGCTGGACTTCTCTAAAGTCCACCATAACTAGAAGGGTCCATTCTGACTACAGACTATAAGATAGCATTTTATCTTTTGGCACAAGTAAAACCAGAAGAGTGGAGTGAGATTCTCAGAGCTCTGCTGTGCCTTTTGCAAGGGGCAGTTCAAGCTGGAAATAACTGGGTTTGTGCCATCATAGTAGCAAGGACATTGCTGTTTGAACATGGGAAGGAATTGAGGCCCAAGAATGGTTAATTTTCTCATGGGAAGGTGCCTTTGTTCCTATGATAGCTCTGGGAATGGTATTTCACTGAAGTAGAAGAACACAGTGAGGTTTTTCTTCCTTGGACTACTGAAATAGGTTCTTAGCTTGCAAGTTATGAATCATGGTTTTATTGCTCCTATACATCCTCTGCACGTGATAAATATATTTTTCTTGTTTCCAGCAGTCAGTTTCCTGTGAGGTGCAGGAGCTGAAGATGTGGAAGG
>NW_027142359.1:17633078-17670578 GCF_026170545.1 Melanerpes formicivorus | reverse complement strand
GCCTGTCTGCGGACAGAACAAGATGAAATCAATGTGTTTTCTGCTCCCTGAGCATTTCTGATCATGTCCTCAGCCCGCATCGGGGAAAACATGTGACAAAAGAGAAACAGTAGCACTAAACGTTGAGTCTAATTTTTTGGAACAGAAAGTTAACTTTCTTCGTCGTGTCGTATGTCGTGTCCCCCGCCTTCCCCGTCCCCCCCCCGCTTTCCCTCCCCCCCCCCCCCTTCTTTTCCCTTAAGGACGGGAAGGCGGACGGCAGCGGACAGCCGCTGCCCAGGCTCGGCGAGGCTGCCCGAGGACGAGCAGGCCGTGGCCGCACTCGCTCCGCATTGCTCCACGCCGTTTTGTTCCCGCTGGGAAACGTTCTTCAGCGTCTCTTGCAACAGCCCCAATTACTCTGAGGTACAATATATCTTCGCCTGGATTAGACGGCGAATCTGTTGGCACAGTGTAAATGTCAAGCAGCAGCTTTTAATAAAGGGATGTTCAGACTGTTAAATTTCACAGTACAACGGGCTCGGCCCCTTCCGGTCCCCCTCCCTCAGAGCTGCGAGGCTGCCACTGAGCCAACACGACTGCGCACCAAAATCCGAGAAGGGCGAAGCCTATTCCGGGCCCGGGATGCTGCACTCTGACAGCCCGCTGCTTTGCGGAAGGATCCTGTGGGGCGGGAGGTTCCTAGCGAAGCTCGAGGTGACGATTACAGCTTCGTATCAGCTCCTTCCCGGTTCCTCAGGGCCGAACGCCGCTGGCCGAACCAGGGTGCCGGCCTGTGGGGCTTCGGCCCGAGCCGCCTTGCCATGAGCAAGGACCGGCTGGCAAGCCGGCACCCCTCGGCCCACCACATGATACCCAGTCCCTGCGATTGCTGCCCCCAGCCTCCACCGGGCCATTGATTAACGCTCAAACTGCCGCTCTAATTAGCTGCCTGCTAATTAACGAGTTGAGGCCCCGTCCGACTTCTCTGAGTGGCACCTTCGCTCATCGCTTTGATTCGGCCGTTGCTGATTTATTGGGGGGAGAGCTCTGTGGCTTTGCCCGCAGTCAGACGGGTGGGATGAGATGGGAAACGGAGGGGGTCACTCAGCCGGAGGCTGCGGGGCCACAGGACTGCAGCTGCCCCACATCCATCCCGTCCTCAACAAGTGTAAGGCGAACGGTACTGCCCTTCCCGCCTGCCTAAGTTGGCACTAGGATGCAGAAGGCCTTATACGTGTGAAGCCCCTGCGTAAGGCTGATCTCCCTCTGGAAATCTGAACCCGCCCGCGGTGCCCGCCGGAGTAGCAGGAGAGGCCGAGGCTGCCGGTGCTGTGTGTTACTGCGAGACCCGGCGGGAGCAGGGCGGTTGCCCCGCGCGGGCCTAGACCCGCTTCCCCCAGAATATTTCTGCACAATGGAGTCAAGGATTAAAACATAGGAGGAAGGAAATGAAAGGTGTTCACTCTTTAGGAACATGACTTTAAGCCCTAAATCCCGATTCCGGGACGGAGAAGTGTATTGTGAGTTAAAGGATTATGCTAGTGTAACATATTACCCCGGATCCCACATTCCCTTAGGGATAATTAAGACACACTTTTGGTAAATTGCAAACCATGACAGCAGGATAAATACAGCTGCCGCGGGCTGCTTCCCTGCTGCAGGAAGCCTGGCTGTGCATTTGCACGTTTCATTCTTTTTTCCCCTTTCTCCCGAAATTTTATTTTACTCCTCAGTTTTCCACCTTCTTCTGTCCCCTTTCACTCTCCTTTTTCCTTCAAGCAGCCCGGTCAACAGGGACATGCTGGCAGGTGTTCATCCCGTCGTGCCGCCGAATCCGTTCGCACCGGGGCGGCGGTG
This sequence comes from Melanerpes formicivorus, assembly GCF_026170545.1. Lineage (NCBI taxonomy): Eukaryota > Metazoa > Chordata > Aves > Piciformes > Picidae > Melanerpes > Melanerpes formicivorus. Next base: position 17,668,739 of record NW_027142359.1, on the reverse strand, counting down.
GCTGTGCTACCTCCGGCCCCGTCTGTGCCGGCTCCCGTCGGGGACAACAGGGGCGGCTACCACCGCCGCCCAGCGGACACGGGCGGCTCTGCACCTCCTCCGGGCCCACTGCCGTCGCTTCTTTACCGGCCCCTGGGAGCAGAACTGGCGCCTAAAGCCCCGGGGCAAACCATATGCCTGGCTGCCCCAGGCTGCCCACGGGGTGCGGCGGGCGGCGAATGTGGGACCGTCGGGGCGGAGCGGAAGAAGCTTAGCAGCAGCGGGCTGGCCGCAGTCGGGGTTTCATGCCTTCTGAAAACTTCTTCCGTAGTGCTGGAGTGGGGTCGGTATCTGCTCGGCCGCGGAGCCCAGAGAGGTCTGGTGAGCTTCGGGTGAGACATCGGTGACTGATGAATCTCAGGGAAGGACGGCGATTTTTATCACCAAAGACCCAGAAGCTCCTCCACTCCCACCACGAGGGAAGGCCGGCCACAAGCCGTCGCAAGGTAAAGACCTCGGCAATCTCTATAATCGGCATTTCCTCATCCCGCACCGCTGACCTGGGGACAAGGCGTCTCATACTGAACTCATGTGCCCGGCAACGAGTTACCGGCTCGTAGCGTCTTCCCGCGTCCGTTGTGTTCCCCGTGCACTCCCTGCGCTCTTCCGTAGCCCTGAGCGGGACTGCTTTCCCAGGAAACGAACCGTGGTGGGAAATGGGATGGGGCTGCTCCCGAACAGTCACCGCAATCTCTCAACTCTGAGCAGGGACGGGCGGCGGTGAGTGGAGCATTCCTAGTATGGGGCAGGCAGGACAAGTGGGAGTTAAAAGGACTCTCATCTCCTCGCTCTCCCGCTCCTAGCCCCAGGCCAGATGTAGGTTCCCGTAACCCGGGCACGTGCTCTCTGAGGGGCGGGAGTGCCAGAGTCCCCACACCCAAGTCCTCACCTACTGCCGTCTCTGAACGCCAACATCGGAAAAATTTCCCTTGAGCTCATCGTGCCCTGCGCCCCCATCGCTCTTTCCCCGTCCCCTGAGCCCTCGAGGTCTGGAGCCGCGGCTGCTGTTTTCGAGGCTGGTCGGATCCCGAGGCTGGTGGAGGCCGAGAGGGAAGACGTCGGGGTGGGCTTCACAGGGGTCTGGACATGATAATTCGCCCTAAAATATAACTCGGAGAACTCTAAATCAGTCATTACCACCTTTATAATTACTCTGCTAATTAGGTTGACACACCACTTCATCAAGATTAATACGACGTCTTGTCACTGGCACTTCTCATTACCCTGACATTCAGACAGGGAACCGTCCCGGGAACACCGTATGATGCTCTCAGAGGAACCAGATCTGGCGGCCGGGGAACCGGGGCCCGACGGGGCGGTGGCGGCGGGGTGGGGGGGGTTGCCCTATCCTCCCTCCCGCGCCCGTCCCTGCCGCCTCTCATTGGCTGCCGGCCTCGCCGCGTCAGTCCCCACTCGGCCTGCCGCCAATGGGGGCGGGCGGCGGCGGCGGCAAAAGCCGGGGTTTATAATAAACGGCGGAGGGGGGACGCGGCGGCCGTGACGTCATGGGGGGAGTCGCCGCCGCCGAGAGGAGCTCGGTGGGCACGGGCGGGCGCGCCGCAGTGGCCGGTGTCTGTCCCGCTCCGCGTCCGCAACTTCCCGCAACAAAGTTAGGTAGCGGCTAACTGGCCCGGCGGCGATGCAGTGCTCGGCGGGGGCCCAGCCTTAGTGCTGCCCGTGCCGCCGGTTCTCTCTTTGGGGTTACCCATTTAACCTCCCCCTTTCCCCTCCACCCCGGTGCGATTGCCGCGGCCGCTCGCGGGGATGCGGGCACGGCGCTAAGCAGTCCGCCATGGAGGGGCCGAGCGGGTCCAGCTTTGGGATAGATACGATCCTATCGGGCGGCAGCTCCGGTAGCCCCGGAGTCATGAACGGAGACTTTCGCCCCCACGGCGACGGCCGGCAGGCGGATTTTAGGAGCCAGGCCACACCGTCGCCCTGCTCGGAGATCGACACGGTGGGGACGGCGCCGTCGTCGCCCATCTCGGTGAGCATGGAGCACCCCGAGCCGCACCTAGGGGCGGCGGAGAGTCTCCCGCCGCCGCCGCACCACCTCCACCTCGGCCCGCATCCGCCGCCGCCGAGTTTGCAGCCGTCACCCCCGCAGCCACCACCGCCCCAACTGGGCTCGGCCAGCTCCGGCCCCAGGACTTCCACCTCTTCTTTTTTAATTAAGGACATTTTGGGCGACAGTAAACCGCTAGCGGCGTGTGCACCTTACAGTACCAGCGTCTCTTCTCCCCATCACACCCCTAAACAGGAGGGCAGCGCGGCCCCGGAGACCTTCAGGCCCAAACTGGAGCAGGAGGACGGCAAAGCCAAGCTCGACAAGCGGGACGACACGCAGGGCGACATCAAATGCCACGGTGAGTACTGCCCGGCCCGGCCTCGCACCGCTTCGGCTGTCGTGAAAACGGCAGAGCTCGGCCACATCAGTGAAACGAAAATCGGGGGGAAATCTGCGTTAGGAGCGCTCCGCTCTGCTGGGGCTTGTCGGCGATCTTCGCGATCGCGGGTTTAACATCGTCAGGAATAGTTTGGGGTTTTTGCACGCCCCCCTTTCCCCCCCCTTTTTTTTTTTTAACTCGCTGTCGGCCTTTTTTAAATGATTATTTTTTATTTGCATTCCCTGTTTTTAAGGAAATAGCCTGGGCAGTGGGGTCGCGTTGGAAACAAAAATGTATTTATTTTTAATGCAAATGCGCATAAATTATTTCATGTCTTTCTAAGAACCTGCTGTTCAGCTGCACTTTTTTCCTTCAAGACTTTTAATTTTTGCTTATTCGATATAAAATAAAAATAACAAAAAGAAAATCACACTTCGCCAACAGCTAATACCAAATAAACGTAAAAACTTTTAATTAAAAATAAAATAAGAAACCCCCAATCAACCCGCCGTAGGCTGCGGAAGGCTGGAGTGCTTTGTGCGTTTTGCAGAACACCCGGGTTTTCCCCGCGCCGGGATGGGGAGGTTCATTTTCGGTCATTATTACTGTTTTTAAATTACGGATTTCTCGCTAATGGAGAAGCCCTTGCCGTGAGGAGTTCGTAAGTGAATACAGCAATGTGTGCATGGGGAAAGGAAGGAAAAGGGTGAGCAAAGACGAGGCATAGAGAGTGGCTCTTTTCCCTGTAGTACAGCGGAGCTGCCCGCCCGCACAGGCAGCCAGCTCAGCCGAGAGGCCACAGGACACATTTTTTTCTAATTTTGCCCCACTGAGGTATTTTTTTGCCAGGGTGAAGAGTGGCGAGACGCCTGGGTGTGCCGCTCCTTTTGCTCTTTTATCATTAGCATAAGAGTGCCCAAACCAGATGTACAGTCTGGTCTGGCCATTTTTGTGTGCACCAACCTCCCCAGTGGGTCAATTAGGGAGATTATTGTTCTTCCTGCGGGGAAGATCAAGGAGCGCCACAAACCCAGGCCCGAGCCGAGCCGGATTGACATATCGATTTCCCGGCATTTCGGGCCGGGGGGAGAGGGCGAGAGGACGAGAAACTAACGAAAGCCCTGTGCTTAGCAGCGGAGAGTGGAAACCTCGTTGTACCCCGGACGGGCTCGCCGCCACTGCCACTTGCCCATGACAGACCTTTCTCCCTGTGTCCCGGAGGAGCTCCCGGGGAGGGGGCGGTGGGGCCTATTAACCGCGGCGGGCAGGGGTCGAGCCGGTGTCCTACCGGCCCTCACCGAGCATCGGCTCACTCGCAGGGACAAAGGAGGAGGGCGACCGGGAGATCACCAGCAGCCGGGACAGCCCACCGGTGCGGGCAAAGAAACCACGGAAAGCGCGGACCGCCTTCTCCGACCACCAGCTCAACCAGCTAGAGCGCAGCTTCGAAAGGCAGAAGTACCTGAGCGTGCAGGACCGCATGGACCTGGCGGCCGCCCTCAACCTCACAGACACGCAGGTGAAAACCTGGTACCAGAACCGAAGGTAAGGCGGGCCTCGGCGAGGCGGCGGCCCAGGGGCTACGCAGATAGCCGAGGGAGCAGGGGGTGCGCCGCGGTGCTTCTGCCCGCCGGAGCCCGGAAAATGCAGGGAGCGCCCGGCGGCTGCCCTTTGCCGTCCTCGGCGGCGGGCTGGGGGGTCCGGCTCTTGTCACTGCTGCCGTAATTTTCTATCTCATTACATATGGTTGCAGCCACCCTAATTCTGTCTCAAACCATTAGTGTCAGCGCGCTGCGATCTAACCGTGTGCCGTGGTTATTAATTTGGCCGGAGTCACCGCGTGTATATGTCGGGGGGTGCAGGACTGGGCATGGGAGCCGGGAAAGGTCGGGGGATCGCGTCTTGCGCGATCTTCATCATAAAATCTTGAGCACCGGGCCCCGGGTACTGCGGGACCATATCGGGGAGGGGGCTCGCCGCGCATGGACCCCTCGCGGAACTGGACTGGGTGGCCCGTCGCGGCTCTCGCCCTGCAGCCGCCTCTTGTTCCCCCGGCAGGACGAAGTGGAAGCGACAGACGGCGGTGGGCCTGGAGCTGCTGGCTGAAGCCGGGAACTACTCGGCGCTGCAAAGGATGTTCCCCTCGCCCTATTTCTACCACCCTAGTCTGCTGGGCAGCATGGACAGCACGACGGCTGCAGCGGCGGCCGCGGCCATGTACAGCAGCATGTACCGGACTCCCCCCGCGCCGCACCCCCAGCTGCAGCGGCCGCTGGTGCCGCGGGTACTGATCCACGGGCTGGGGCCCGGCGGGCAGCCGGCCCTCAATCCCTTGGCCAACCCCATGCCCGGCACCCCACATCCCCGGTGAAGCGTCACCGCGGTCCCCGCAACGAGCCCTTCCCCTCCCCGTCCCCCCCAAAAGCCCCAGCACCGCAGAGGAGAAAGCGAGGAGAAACCGAGGGGCAGGAGCTTCTGCACGCAGCCACCGGCCACCGAGGGAGGCGATCAGTCAGAGCAGGGACTCTTGAACCGTGAACCCAGAGCCGAGCCCGTAAGTGAAAAGACCACACGCGAGGGAAGGCGGGCAGAGCCGCGGGGCGACCCGCCGACCTCGGCTCCTGCTAGGCAGGACTTGGAGCTCGGAAAGAGAGAGGGACTGAGGGGGAGGAGGTGAGGTAAAGGGAGCCCAAACCTGCCGAAGAGACTAACGGCTGCAGAGGACGGAGGGAATGAGAACGCCTCGACCCCCGCCCGGCGGAGAAGACCGGGGGAAACGGAGAACTTTGCACTGATTTTTCTCATGACTGTTTTCTTTTTTTTTTTTTTTTTTTTCTAATTTTATTTTATTATGTTTTTCTTATTGAAAAGTGGCATGCTCCCTAATGCGAAGAGAATTGTACAAAACGAGTGCTGAGTGCTATATCATATTTATTATATGTCGTACAAGGAAAAAAAAAAAAGGAAAAAAATTCACTTCTATACGTTAGTTTAAAACGAAGGAAAGTGATTCTCCCCCCTCCCTTTTCATGTCTTTTTGGATTCAGTAAAATAAATGCTTAGATGACAAAATATAGATTTTTTTTGTGAGTGAAAAATTACAGGAAAAAAAAAAGAATAAGAAGAAAAAAAAAGGAAATAAACTTTATCTTTTTTTAACAAATGTGTAAATTCAAGGTAGCTAATTTTCCCCGTGACGAAAACGCAAGAAATGCGTGGCAAATGCTACTTAATTTTTGAATTTTATTTTATTTTAGGCTTGTTGTTTGATAACTGGCGTTATTTTTCCCAATCTGTATTTGAAAGGAAAAAGAAATCCTCTCGCAGCTGTCGCGCTCTTCGCCATTATTTAAGCACCTGGGCTGGGCAGTGGTGTGTTTCCCGGGAAGGCGGCGGGGAGAGGCTGCGGCCCGGCGGGCGGCCCGGGCCGACTACGGTCATGGCTCATGCTCCTGGGGGTGGGCACGAAGGGGTCGTACCGGGCTTGGGGACGCGGCTTCTGCACGGCAGCTGTCTCCGCACCGAATTGGGACAGGCAGAGAGCGCCGGCAGTCGGGGTGAGTAACGAGGGGAAACAGGCAGGGAGGGCAGAGGGATCCCAGTGGGCAGGGAGGTAACTCCCGAGCCCAGCCGGCCTTTGATCTTTGTTGCTGCCCCACCCCCGTCCTCTCTTCCCTTGGAAGGTAGCTCTTCTCTCAAGGGCCTCTCTTCTCTATGCCGGCCCTGGCCACCCGGCCGCCTGTCCCCAGCGGGCAGAGGGGATGCGGGCCGCGGCTGGGGGCTGTAAACCTCCACCGGGCTCCGGGGACGGCTCTGGCCTCAGCCTTTGGAGGTGAACACCCCCCTGCGAAATTAGAAAGTTATACAGCAATTGCCCATAAAACATTCATAAAGTCCAATATTATCCTCTCCTCTGAGGGTTGGGAGTTTTTTTTTTCTTCCCCCCCGCTTTTTTTTTTCCCCTTCCTTTTTTTTCTTTTTCTCCTTTTCTCTCGGGTTCCCTTTCTTCTGAGATAGGAAAAAAAAAAAAAAGCCTCCGGGCACGTTTATTTGGGCTTTGCTAATTAGCGAGCGGCTTGCTGATTTCTCTGCTAATAAATTCGCTTTAAAACCATATTGACCTCCGCCTTGATCTAACAAAAGGGGAGCGGGTCGGCAACGCCCACCTCGTTTTCTGCCCGTGTTGCGGCGGTCGCTAACTATTCCCCTGCTCCTCTGCCGTGGCTCCCAAACTGCTCGCTGCAATAACGACCTGGGAGTGGGGCTCCGAGTAGCCACAGCAGCCCGCCTGCCTCGCTTTCGAGGTTTTCCCGAGAAACGCATCCTATTTATGCTGGGTCAGGATGTAGGAAATTTGGAATCGGTTAGGGTCCTTTATTGAGTCTAACCAAACTGGCCTGTTCTCTCTCGTTGCTAAACTAGGTTTCCGTTTTCACTGCACAAACTCGCTACAAAGTAGCGAGCTTAAGGAAGAAAAGTTTCTGCGAAATAAGTATTCCCCAACACCCCCCCGCCGGGCAGGTGTGGCCCGGGGCGGTAGTCTGCTTCCTTAAGCAGAGGGAGGAGGCTCCCAGTTCTTTGAGAGCCGGACAGGCAGGAGAGTGAGAGGAGCGTGGCTGGAATGGGGTGTCAGTGTCATGTCGAACGGTGTCTAAAGCAAAGTTTACCGGGGAAAGTGGGCGAGGAACCGCGACTTCCCCCTGAAACGTACCGCCAGACCCAACTGAAAAGTGCACGTGAGAGGGAGAAGGTTTGGAGCAGGCACCTCTCTTTCAGTCCTCCTTTCCCCACCTGGGAAGCGAGGTTGGAAACGTAAGCCCTCCTTCACTTGTTCCCTCCCAGTTTGCACCCGGAAGGAGCCGATCCCTGGACAGGCCGCCCCTGAAGCTGACGGGCCGGGTGGCCCTCGCAGGGAAAGACTCCGTTGTTCGCGTATAAAAACCCGACACATGGGCCCTCGTTTCAGTGCTTTGCGGTAGGACAAAGGGCCATGGGGCCGGACGGGCTTCCCTGGGGTCGGCTCCCCGCCGCCCTGCCCGGCGCAGCACCAGACTCCATTGGCGGTTCGGCGCCATTGGCGGCCGTGACTTTCTAACAGTGCTGTTGGGTTTGTCCCTTCCCCCTAGACAGAGGCCGCCCCCAAACTTTGTGCTGAGCTACTGAATTCCTGCAGTCCCAGCCTGTCTCGAAACTCCGCCTGGGCCAGGACCTGCTCTCGGCCCTGGCAGTGGATGCGAACAAATAAAGGAATCCATCTGTTGCAGACGAACGGGTACTCTTGGCTTTAAACCGCGTGGGGAACGCTTGCATCCGCCGGAGAAGTCCCAGCGTTGGTGCGCTAAGCGTGAAACCAAACCCTGCGGTTGTAGAAGGGCGATGTGTAAGCAGCGGGACGTTGTAGCCCGCGGAGTCGCCTGTTTGCTCTGGCACTCGGCGATGCCCGAGGGAAGAGAGACGGCTTCTGCCCCGGGGACGCGTGTACTGAAGTCCAGCGGCTGCGGCCCCGCCCGTCCTCAGCACCACGGACAGCTCCGGGCTGGCCCTGTGTCGCGTCCCTGCTGGAGCTTCGTGCGGCTCCGGGAGGCCGTGTTCGAGCGCGCAGCCAGGGTAGCCGCCTGCCAGTGGGAACTTCGCGGCCTCCTTTCCCGCCGCTTGCCGGCAGGCGGTGATGAAGATGAGGAGGCTAAGGCAGGTTCCCGCTGCCGAAGCACCACCCGACTCGTCTCTCTACCACCCATCGCTCGGGAGAAAGCCCCTGTCCCGAGCCAGGCACGGGTTTCTAGGGGCCCGGTCCTGACAGCGTGGAGGGGGGCTTTGTCCTGGATGTGTGAGTGTTGCGGCTCCAAACGTCGAGGCAGAAAGCCAAAGAGGGTTGCTCCGCGCTCTCCCATACCTCTATGGATTGAAGCCGACGCAGCTTTGATGGGACGTGTGAGCTCCTTTGGTTCCTCTGTTCCCGGTTCCCCTTTGGTTTATTTCGGTAGGGTCATGCCTATATGTTTTATTCAGATGAGAACCACACAGGAGGTTTCTTTGGGGAACTCCTGCTAAGCTCAGGCAGGTTTTTGCCTGAGCTACCGGCTCCTGGCTGTGCTCTCTCGGCAGCAGAGTCGTGGGTAGGTTGCTCCACTGCTCTTGGCTGAAAGGCTCTCTTACTGGGTGCAGTAGCAGAATCATGTTTAATTATTCCCCCATCTCGGGGATTAGCTTGACCATCATTAGAGCAGAAAGCATGAAGAAGGACTTAGCTGGGTTGGGACATAGAGAGGAGAATAGTCTTTGCTGCTCTGGGAGTGCTTGCCCCTGGTTCCGGGTTGGCAGCTGGGTGCTCCGGGAGCTGCATCTGCTCTCCCAGCCAGGCAAGTGAGACCTGATTCAGCCACTGGGAACCAGCCAGCCGTTACCTGGTTGCGTTTACACGGATCAACACAGCCCGTGTGTAATGCCATATTAGTAGCTCCGGCTGTAGTATCATTCCTACAGCTTTTAATGTTTCTTGTGGGGGTGGGCTTTTAACTTTTATTGCTTTCTCCCTTTCCAAATTCTGTGCAAATGAACGCTGCAAGTCGCCGTAAGTCCTTGCTGCAGCCCACTCTAGTAACTCGGCTCCAGCTCGGGGTGTGGAGTGAGTGCAGCTGAGCCCACCTGTGGAAAGGGTAACCCCCTTCATAATATTAGAAAAATTCCCATCCTAGAGAGGGCGAGGATGGGCGGCGAACAACCGTTTCAGAATGAAATTATAGGGATTTTTTACCCCCTCTACTTCGTCCTGCTGCTAAGCCCATGTCTCCCCGCCGGTGACATCACCGGGTTTATTTTCCGCCTTAACGTGGAGCCCGGCGTGTGAGGAAAGGGAGGCACAGCAAACCTGACCTGCCAGGACAGCCCTGAGCCCTCTTCCCTCGAGAGAAACCGCCTGCTCTGTTTCGAGGACAGCATCGAAATGATCCCCGCGGTCCTTGGCTGATGGGGCCAGAGACCCCCAGGGATTGGCAAGGGGCACAGGGTGGGCGGGTAGGTGGCCCCCGACGGCGGCGCTCCCCGATGCCCTTGTTTAGCGAAAAAGCCCCTGAATTTCATTCTTCTCTTGGGCTGCTTCTGCCGTCGAAAGGGCCATGGGGCAGCCGGAGACAGTGCCTGTCTCCGCGTATTTCCAGCCAGAGAACAGGTCCAGCGGAGCGCCCATCACGTTAAAACTCCGTTTCCATATTCAGATGCCCTATTTTTCACAAGCCGCTTCTATTAATGGAAGCGCACAAACGCCGGTCCTAAAAATTAGCGGATTTCAAAGCAACCCAAGTGAGGCGCTTTGCGCCGGCGGCGATGAATGCGGGGCCCATCAGAACTCCCGGGGCTCCCCTGCCGCGCCCGCCCCGGCCGGGAGTCGCGCTATGCCGGGGGCGCAACCGCCGGCTCCCGGGCTTTACTCCGCCCCCGTTGCCCCGGGCCGTGCCCCGTGGGACCGGCGCTCCGGTGCTGAAGGCAGGCAGATCCGCGCTCCCCTCTTTCCCTCCCTCCTGGCCCGGGCACGCAAAACTTGTCCCAGGCTGTCGTGTTCCCTTGCCTCTGGGAGCCCATGTAGGGCGCTTTAATTGCCACATTTTCAAACCGGGGTAATGGTGGGGATGTCTTAGTAATTACCTTAATGAGATAACACCTTTCCTTCCCTTCCCTGAACCTACTCATTATCACGCTTCTTGTTCAAATTCCAACTACAAAGACCTATAGTGATTTAAAAAAAGGAGGAGGGGGAGCTCTGAAATTTGTTGGAGGTTTCATCCCCTTAAAACGACCACCTTACACGGATCTTTACCCTACAAAGAGACAACTGTACCTACTTCTGGGAAAGATTGGCTTAAAGTAAACTAAACATCTGGGGTACCCCTTAATTATTCTTGGTTGGCTTCTTTAGCTTGACCTATAGGGATGTGAGGGTGTCAAAGTGATGAATTTTAAGATGTTGGGCTGTGAAGATGTGCAGCTGCAAGACTGATGGATTTAGGAAGGGAATGGTAACAAGGTTAGCTGCATGTGAAGTGTGAATTGAGATTTTTGCAAAGAGACTGTGATTGCAGATGGGCATAATGTTGTACCCTTGCATGAAATCCTGCTATTATTGTATAATGGTCAGAAAGAGTGTGAAATGACTTATTACTTTACTTTTATTCCATAATGAAGTTGGCTAGGGAAGGAAAACTACTAGGAAATTGATAGTGGTGGTGCACAGAAACTATATGACAGGTGCTGATACATTAAATATTTATTTAGCTTCCTCCCCAAAATTTTCTGGTATTTCAGAATGCAAAGAGAAATACAACTGGTGTATCTAAGCAGATGCACAGGATGAGTGATACTTCCTTTGCCATCCTTGCTTTCTGCAGTATATGTGAAGCAGGTGTTTATGTGAGGCAGTGATGGGTATACATCTTCCTTGTAAAATATTACAGATATCTAGATCTAGGCAGTGCACACAAGACTTCTAGGTAGCTTTTCAGCTGTTTGACATGTATTGGTCTGCTAGAACTTGATGCAGGCATGTCACTGATATGATTCCATATACAATTTCTAGTGGCCTTTCCTCCAGCTTGACATGCACATTCAAATACCCCTCACTTCCTTCCATACTCTGCACAGGTGTCTACATGGGCAGTATCATTCTGAAAACATTGGAGACAGCATCTGCCTCTGACTTTTGCTTAGTGGCGTGTAGGTAGGTCTGGACATCTAGTGTGGGTGGGCAGCTTAGCTGACATCACTTGTTTCACATATGCTCAGCGTAAAAGACTTATTACCAGAAATCATGATTCAGTTGTGTGGTCACACTGGGTTTTTTTATGAATTTGCAGTGCGGAAAAGGAACTGGTGCTGCTCTCTCAGGATACTGTTCTAATAGAGAGGATTCCCTAGGTGACTAACCCCAGGATGCTATCACAGAGCTGTTTGGCAAATCCTGGACTTAGTGAGTTGCCTCTCTTGGAGAGCAGCTTCTTTTCCCTGTTTGAGCACACACCATAGAAATGCAGCTTCTTGTACATCTTCCTCAGCCTATAGCTCAAAAAGCTGCCTTAGCAAGCACGTCTCCTGCAGTACCCTCCCCAGAACTTGTCCCCAGAGCCAGCACAACTCTTTGCTGGGAGCTCATCTGTGAGGCTTTGCCCAGTGTTTTCAGTAGAATCTGTCACTGTTGCATTTTAATCTGAGGCCAGGAAGAACAAGTAATATGAAGCAAGCCCAGAAATAATTGCCTACCTCTTCTGCATTGGCATGCAGAGTAATAATGATGGCAGGATTGTGTGAAACGGAGAAGACATCTGAGGTTTCATCTTCATGTCCTTACAATAGTCCTTCAGATTTCCTTTCTGTATTTCTGCCTTAACATATGAGGAAATACAGTGTTTTGGGCTTGAAATGTGTTCCCACTCAGTGACACCCTATTTTAGAATTGTCTCTCTCCTCTGGGAGATAAAAAGGCCTCTGTAATATGTACAGGTTGGTTTGAAGCATGATACTGACCTGATGCAGCTCTGCCCACCTGAGTGGCAAAAATGCATTGAGGGGCACAAGAGGTCTCTCAAGACATATAGGGAATGGAGTAGCTCCTGGTCAGATTTATAGCCATTAGGGTTGTATCTTTAAATATTTTGTTTTGTTGCATGAAGAACTACCAAGAATTCCTGAAAGTTTTAAGAGCTGCCTGGTAAAGGTGAGGATTGGGTGCTTGAGTGCTTAGAAAGATGGGATGCTATATCAGACACTCTGCTGCCCCAGTACTGCAATAGAAACAAGCTACTTCCCTCTAACTGGTGCTCTAAAGCAGGATAGGGCAATTTGCAATATGAAGGCTGTCAGAAAAGTCTGTTTGGGGGATTTGCCACTAGTAATTTGGCTGGACCCTGTGGGTTCAAGTACCATCATTGTGCCTATATTAAACCAATGTAGTTTGTCTGCTTTAGAAATTGTGAAATAAGATTGGATTAATATTTCACCAGAAGAATAGAGAGGTCTGCGGGAAAAAGCAGCAAAATCTGTTTCTGAAATAGAGCCCAGTACAGGCACTGACAGCTGCAAACCATATTACTTCACTTATTAATAATTGGTGAGGTTTTCAGCTTAAAACAGGGATGCAAGGTAAGCAGGATGGCAGCTTTTAATTTATGTCACTACTTAGTAATTTCTCTCAGGTTTTTTTTTTTTTTTTAAATCTTCTTCTTTCCTCCTCATTTTCCTTTCCTTCTCTCTTCAGTTCAGTCTTTTTCTGCTACCCAGCAGTGTTCTTTGGAAGATTGCTCAACTTTTGTGGTGGCTGGTGGTGGCCATGGGCAGTCCACACTAACTGGCATGCTGGTGTGTGGTTTGGGCAATGGGGCACCAAGCTTGTGCAGCAAAACTCTGCCTCTTCCATGGAGATAAAGCTTATTACTATACAGTATTCTAAAACATGCTTAACATCTCCAGTCTCGGGTGTTGTACCCCAACTCTACTGCAAAGTATGGACACCTCAGTTAGCACTTGACATGCACTGTTGACATTTCTCTGGGCCAGCCCAACAGGAATAACTAGAAATGAAATCTAACACAAAGTCACTTTTTTTTTCCCAGCCGAGGGTACATTGCAAAATGAAAGGAACATCCACTGCAACAGCACTTAGTCAGATTTGGCTCTTACATAGGGTTTTATGTCTGCGATGTAATGAAGCTGGCTTCTTCAGGCATATTGCTAATTGTGTTCTGCCTGACTGCTGACAGTCTGACCTGCTGGGATTGGTGCTGGGGCTAAAGCTCTGTGATGGGCTGCACAAGAAAGTTGTTTTACACTGCCTGCACAGACTGGGGGAAGAACCTGTGTGACATCCTACAGTAACCTTTCTGTTAGGAGATGCAGCTTGCATGGGAACACTTGCTCATCGTAAGATCTTCTCATGTTTGAAAGGCTGACTAGTAACAGGTCTCACCATAGCTTCAAACCCCTAATCTTCTGCAGAGGAAAGCTCAGGCTGGGTTAAGGACTAGGCAAATCATTACAGACCAGACATAATTTTCAGCAGAGGTTTGCAGCATAGCAATGGTAGGATTGTGGTATCATAAACCCTATACCAGTAAGCCTCCCCCCCCCCCCCCCCCCAAATAATAGTGGAAAAATACATGTACATAGGAAAGAGGTCTCTGCTGCAGTGCAGCAAGCCATCCTCTGACACTGCTAATTACAGCAATGCATTGAAAATGTAAGTGTATGTAGTGAGCATTCCTACTTGGTTTTGCTACTATTTCTTGCTTACTTTCATGCACTGCAAACTGGAACTTGCAAAGAACTTGGCAGAGTGAAGAGGATATAAAAATGATAATTTTTCATGTAGTAGAGATCACATAGAGATTTCCTTTGTAGTTCACAGCATTTCCATTCCAAGATGCTTAAAGAATTAAAGCATACAAATAGAGAAAATCTGCAAAGTGTTGTCAGGTATTATTTATGTATTATTATTTTTGTTGGAAAAGACATGTAAATATAAAGAATTAGAAAATGGAGATACTAAAATAAATTGTAATGGAGCCTACAATAAATCTAACATGAGAATAAAAGTATAATGAGAACACATTTTCTTCAGCATAAATACAAATCCTGTCTGCATGCTAAAACCCTATTAATTGGATACTTACTACAGGAATAAATCTTTAAATGTGTAAAAGAATCTTTCTGCTCTATGATGAAATATAAATACCACCAGATTTATTAAATAAAAAATTCTGCTAAACTACGACTTCTCTCACATACTAATTTATGCTTATGCTACATCTGAAGAAACTCACCCTGATGTGAATATCAGCTAAATGAAGGAAGCTGTAAAAGGAAAAGATTTAATGTGCATCACGAGAAGTTGCCTCTATCAGGCATGGCAGGTTTCAATGAAGTTTTATATTCTAAAATAGAGGAAAGGTGATAGTCTCTTAAGAGACATAATACTTATCCCATGAGTGATATAATAGTTCATAATTCACCAGAGAACAAGGCTCAAGTGAGTCATATATATTTTATGGCACAATTGGGATTAATAGCGTACTTCAGAGAGGCATGCATAACCTATTCTATTTAGATGGAGAGATGGTTTAAAATTCGCCTTCTTCCTGCACCCTCATCTCCTACCCTTTGGCATTAACCTACAAGAGAGGGACTTGAAAAAAATAAGAGAGGGCATTAAGTGGAATACAGGCAAGATGCTGCCAGGAGCTGCCCTGGTGCTGGTATGGCAACTGGAAATGCTGATTTTCTAACAACAGCTGCCCCAGAGGAAGAGTTTAGTCCTGAGTGGATGCACAGTAGGGTATTTTATTGGTTGAACTTGGTAGTTTGGTGGAAACACATGGGCTACTTGACTGCAGCCACTGTGGTGGAATTCAGTCGACACAGCTTCCTTCTACAACATTGTTGTGTTGTGGCTATCCTTAGCATGGTGTGTTTGTTGGGATGTGATGTGGAGAAAGCACATTGTCAGAGAGCGCTTGCCTTGCTCTTGCTGGTCATGAAATATGACACTTTGGAGTATCTGCTCCTTTTCTAGAGCCCACCAAGTGGGTGTCTAAAGACAATAGATGTGGTGTTAAGGTCTTATCTTGGGGAAATCCCATGTTTCATGCAGGTGAAGGCTTTGGATGATTTCCTGAACTATGGCCTAGAGCAGAAATTTTAAATGTGAACTTTTTCCCTTTGTAAGAAAAAATGTCTCCCAAACTGTATCTAAAGAATGGAGACAGCCTAATTCACCTCATCAGCATAATCATGTGGAAAAAAAAAGGTTTAGAGGTGGTGTGTGCCACTTCAGGGAATTTCTTTGCATGGGCTAGGGAATGCTGCTGGAGGCCCTGATATCACTGAGAACTAAGATGTCTGTGCCCCTGGGAGCTCCTAGAATTTGCAACAAGGCTTAGCTCAAGCTTGCCAAGGATCATTGCTGTGAGGTCAGTGATCTCATTCATCAGCTATTGAGATAAACCAGCCTGGAACAGGGAATTTATAGGAAAACAAGTTTTTGACCTACCTGCTGGTAAAGAGGTGCTTTTGAGGCATAGGAAAACAACAGGGTGGAGCACTTGAATGTTGGAAACAAGGGGCTGCTTTGCAGAGATGAGAAGCAAGAAGGGTTTACAGGTTGGACTCGATGATCTTTGAGGTCTTTTTCAACCTTGGTGATACTGTGGTTTGCTCTTGGGAGCCTTCTGTCACCAAGGAACCCTGCTCTAGTTGACAGATTAAGCTAGGCTTGTAGAGTGGGCTGCACAGGGCCAAACAAACTGAAACAAGGGATGTTGCCACCTCTAGGGACCCATCACCCCTGTGCAGAATGATGGGGCTCTCTGCATTGGGCTTCATGTTTGGTTTTAGCTAGGTCAGTGTCTTGTGATTTTTAAGTTACTTGTAACCTGTACCAATCAGTATTAGCATCATGGGATGGAGTATGCAAGGATGTTTGAGGCAGTCTGAGATCTCATGCCCTCCGCAGAGCTGGTGGTGAGGTTGAGCCCAGATGTGGGGAGGATTGGAAAGCAGCAGCAGCACCTCTGACACATGGGAAAGTCAGCTGAGGGGAATCTAAGCCTCCTCCACTGCCTTCTCTTTGGTTTTTTTTTTTTTTTTTCTTTTTTTTTTTTTTTTTTTTTCTTTTCTTTTTGTATATACTAAAGGGCTTGAAATTGAGCTCAGGCTCCCCAGGACTGCAGTTTTGTATTCTTTTGCTCTGTAGAGGCTGTAGCATAAGCTGTAATACCTGAGCAGCAGGTGTAATACGTGAGTAGAAGGTGTTGCCTGCCTCATTACAAAGACCTCAGTGAATGAGCAGGTCTTGTGTCCCATCACCTCTGGGGAGGACCATCATACCCCAAAAAGTCAGGCTCACCTCTGGCACTGTGGGCCTTTCCTTGCTCTTGAGTTGGGCAGCTTGCACAGATGTACAGATTGGAAAGATCTACAGTTAAATCTCCTGCTTTACGATGGAGACTCAAAAATCTCGTTGTCTTTCATTGTTCTCAGTTTTACATAAAATAACTGCATTGACCATATAAGTATTGGCATCTTCCCAGCATCGCTTTCTTTGCTAGCTCTCTTGGCAAAGTGTAGCAAGTTTGTGAGCTTTTAAAAATTAGCCTAGAGGGGCTGATTCACTAGAATTTGTATCTCTGGTGAAAAGATCACTGTATCTCTTAAAAGGAAAGTTAAAAAAAATATATTTCCTTCAATAATGGTAAATGATATTTTGAAGGGCTATCTTTGTTTGAACTACTGGTATTGGACAAGTGTCTTTTGTCATAAACAACTACTGTATGTATAATAATGATATGCCTAAATGATACATAACCACCATTTTCTGAGTACTCTTAGCAGAAAGCATTTTATACCACATGGTTGTTTTATTGTGCACATTACTTGTGATTGTTACAAACTCTTGCCAATGAATGACAAATTTACATACACATCATGTCAGCCGGCAATATTTTGCAGCCTTAATTGCTTTAGCTTCAGGCATTCTGTGTCAAAATAGAGTGTTTTACGTCCTGCAAGTTGCTGTTTCTTTGCAACAGTTAAATTATTCTGTAATTTGCCTGTTTTCCTTCTAATGCATTGTCCATTAAGTCATTTAATAATTTATGGTATAAAATGTATGATGCAACCTTAAACGGCATTTAAAACTATCTCGAGGTGTTCCAGTTGTCGTGGCAGAAAGGATGGAAATCTTAAAATGCAGTTGTTTGAAACATTTTTCTAACAGCTTTTTGCCTGCTGTAAGGCCAACTTTATCTTTATTTATCTGTCTGAGTTTGGCTGGTGAAATCCAAGGCTGTGTGATTCCTGAGCAGAGCAGCTGGCATGGTGAGGAGGCACAAAGGGACAAGCTGTCAACAGACCTGCCAGGGCAGGAGCCAACTTTGGAGCCCACGTCGTAAATGCTTCCATACGCTCACCATCCCTTACTCCTGTGGATATCCTTTAACTGTGGAACAGCCCCTGTGACAGCAGTGTGTAAGTAAAATCTACAGGACTGGGCTTTCTTGTGTTTCAGAGGACCTTTCACGTTTACCATTGAGCTTCCAGTGAGAAGAGAAGTAACTGGGAAGTGTAATTAAACCTGGTGTGATGAAGCCCTCTGCCCATCCATTTCCACCTTTTCACTTCTCTGATCTTCTATGTGTTTATTGTGCAGTCTACAAGGGCTTTATGCTAGAATAAAAATTAGTTTCCAAATCATATGGACAAGCAAAAATGATACAAATGCAGAGTATCCTGCTAGACAGAAGTCTGGTCAAGAGGTGGTTGTTCTGCTTGGTGCCTGGATGTCCAACAATCTCCTTTGTTTAGTTCCTTTTATAAAAGCTTTCACGGTTGCTAGTTCTGAGCAGTTGCTGTGTTTCACCATTTGTGTCTGGGATGGAGGAGCTAGATTTCTGCATACATAACTAGAAAGGCTTGCAGATTGAAGGAGGTTTAACTAAACACTTAAGAGATTTTCTTGCAGAAAAGGAAAGTCACAGAGGATGTCCAGTGCCTAGACACAAAGGAGGGCTAGTCAGGACGTAACATATTTGCACATTCAGTGAGTGGTGTAGATACCTCTCCTTCTCTTGGATTGAGGAACAGTTATTATCCCCTTTGTCTTGCACTTTAGAGGCAGAAAATTACTCTTGACAGAGAGAGGTTTTTAGCTACCTGAAAGTTTCTGACAGAGTTCCTTGCTGTGCTGCTGCAAATACAGCTTAAGAGTTTCAACAGATGTACTTGTACTGGTGGTCGCTAGAAGCACGACTGTTTCTTCTGCTGTTTTCTCATGTAAGTCTTTCTGTCCCAGGATCCTTCTCTCCTGATACATCAGTTTCCTTAAGCAAAACCAATCATCTTGCAATCAAAAAGATGTGGGCCTGTGAATTGCATGTGCTCAAATTCAGTGAGATGGTGTCAGTGGAGGCAGTTTGGGAGGGGTCCTCCTCTGGGCTGCATGCAGCCTCTTCAGTCTGAAGGAGAGGACAGCACCCAGATGTTTCTCATCTGTGACCTGGGGGTTACTGCATTTAATACACGTGTTCAAAAGCAAAGACGGTGATGGAGAAGTGAAGAAGCAAATCTACTGCCTTCCATTAACTGCTGCACTTCTGTGTCCTGCCTCCATCCTTGCTCCAGCAGTTATTGTCGTGTTGGGAAGCAGATTCACCCCCTGTGAGAAATCATGAGTGTTGATTGTCAGAAAATAATCAACATGCAAAGAAATATGGTCTGCTGTGTGCAGGGATGTTTTCTTCTGGATTGTCTTAAAACTCAGGGCTGGGAGGCCAGGTAAACAGGAGCCCAGACCTGCTTCATTTGAGATGCCTAGTTTGTCTTCACATGTTGAATGGGAGATGGATGGGTATTATACCTTTATCTGGCCATTGTGCACTACTTCTCATGGCTTTTCTACTCACTCTACTCATAATGTCTCAGGCAGAGATTGTTTGAATAGTCTTCCCCTGGTTTCTATGATCTGTAATGTTGAAAGGGTATCTCTGAGCAAGAGGTGCTGGTGACTGGCTGGCTGGTGTTTTCTCCCTTCAGACCATGCCTCTTCTGAGGATTTTAATGTCTGTGCCCTGACCAATATCTCTGCTTCTGCCTGTACCATTTCTGCAAGAGCTAGAGCCTGCTTTGGTAGTTTATTCAACTTATAAACTCCCCCAGGCCTAGGAAACTGTGGAACCACATAGGTATAATCTTGGCTTAACAAATTCCTAATGAGAAATCCCTGATGGGAGGCACTTCCAAGGAAGCACTTTGGACAGTTAGGGCTGCGCACCCCCTTTGCTAAGGGAGTGGAAGGAGAAATTTGCTGATTTGCCAATAAGCCTCTTGATTCCTCTTTTCACATTTAGGTTTCTCTCTTTCCCACCCCTGAAGTTCCCAATTTGGCATGAATACATTTTGAATTATAACAAATATCCTGATACTTGCTCCCCATGAATGAGGGCAGAAGGCAGGGGGCAACTCCTGGCTATGTTCCTGTACCAAATTTAATTTTTCATTGATAATTAGACTCTCAAAGCCACCTGATATTTTTGACCAGCAGGAAACAAAGGCGCACTGATTGACTCCAGGGATAGATGCAAGCAGCCCCCACTGTGCTTGTGCAGCAGCTTCACAAAGACTCAAAACAAGAGCTGTGGCAAATTGGCTCATCCTGCAAGTTTCGACTGGCCCATTGTGTACAAGTAGTAAATTGGGAGCTGATATTTCTGAGAATTATTTATTAGCAAAGCACAATGTCTCGCTTCCCTCATAGTTATCCTCTGCAAACAGCTTTTTACCAGTTGGGATGAGCAATCTACAGCACTT
The DNA here is from genome assembly GCF_026170545.1 of Melanerpes formicivorus. Classification (NCBI taxonomy): domain Eukaryota; kingdom Metazoa; phylum Chordata; class Aves; order Piciformes; family Picidae; genus Melanerpes; species Melanerpes formicivorus. The sequence goes on along the minus strand of NW_027142359.1, from coordinate 17,648,970 downwards.
CATTATTTTTCTTTTATTCAGGTAATTATTAAAAGACAGCCAAGATCTGTTCAGACTGGCAGTGGGCTGCATGTGTACCCAGCTGGGCTAATACCTTAACAGTCAGGCATTATGGGTTTAATTGTATAAAAAGGTAATGGGATGCATTTGCAGGAATTTATTGCAATACAAACAATAAAATATTATTATTCTGAGCTTCAGTTCTGGTGCTTTTTTGTTGTTAAAATTCTAAATAAAGGTGTCATGGTGACAGTTTCTAGTGGAATGACCAGTTGTAAAGCATTTAGGACAAAAAAGGTGTGAAAATACTAGGCTGAGACCAGTTAGCAGAAATCAGAGTTATACATGCTGAGACCTGCAGTGGTAAACCATATCTGAGTAAGTTGTGGAGAAGGATTGAGAACCCTTATTTTTTGATTTATTTTCTTTCATTTTTAAAAATAAATCCAACAGGATGATGTGCAGGAAGGTAAAAATGTTATCTGTTTCATTAGCTATGTTTTCTCCAGAAGCACTTTTCTTAGGTAAGTTGAAAACAGAGTGGTGCTCCCAGGGACATATGGAATAGGAAAAAAAATAAAGCTCCTTGCCCACATTGTGGCTATTCTGTGTGAAAAGTAAAACTGCCAATCTTTTTTCAGTGGTGCACAGTAGAAAGAGAAGGAACAATGGATACAAACTTGAACACAGAAAGGTTCACCCCAACATGAGGAGGGTGACAGCGCACTGGAACAGGCTGCCCAGAGCAGTTGCGGAATCTCCTTCTCTGAAGATTTTAAAAACCTACCTGGATGCATTCCTGGGCGGACTACCCTAAGTGATCCTGCTTTTGGCAGTGGGTTGGACTTGATGATCTTTGGAAGTCCCTTCCAATCTCTAACATTGTGATTCTGTGATGCTATTAATGTTTCACAGTAAGATTACCTATCTAACAGCACGCAATGTTTGCATTGGTGAGACTGTGCTTTGCTGTGTGTTTGGTGTTCTGGACATGTTCAGGAAAGTAAGGAGAACACTGGTACTGATGAACCCCTTGTAGAACAGTCTCTTGCTTCCCTGAGGTGAATTTTAGCTGTGGAACACTGAGTTACTTAGAGAGAGGGTCTTCTCCAGGCAAGAGTGGTTGAATGAGCTTTTCCTCTTCTGTTTAGTTGAGCTATGTGTGGGAGGCAGGGCTCAATCAGGAAGTACAGGACCTGCAAATATTTCTGTTCTTAATCCCAGGAGAAGGTAGGCAGCAATCAAATATGCAGCCCAGACAGAGTGAGGCTGTGGAACTAATGTCCACCCAAGGGTGTTGCTCCATGGCCTTGCCTCATCAATGTGTGTGGAAGTCCAGCAGACGTAACGCCTTCTCCAGAGTCCTTGGGATGTGAAGGCCCCCTTCAAAGAAAATTCTGTGTTGGTCACCTTTCCAGGTGCTGTCCTGTGCAGTTTCCTGCTGATGTAACAGGCAGAACCAGGGCACCACTGCACATCCCTCAGCTTGCTGCTGTGCAGCCCCCATCCCAGAGCTCAGCGTGCACCTCCTGCATTCATGTCAGAAAGACTTAGAGCTTTGGAGTGACAAGTTTTCAGTTGAAAATTTGTAGATCTTTATGAAAAACACCCCTAGACTGGAGTCTACAACTTCAGTTTGTGGAAATACTTATCTCATCTTTTAGGCTGCCATATTAGCAACAGTTCACTTAGATTTTTATCCTGCAATTTCAGGAAAGGTCACTCTGAAGCTGTTAATTGGTACATACTGGACCATACCAGATGCTGAGGCTGGGGTTACCAAAACACAGACTAATTTGTGGCCTTCAGGGCGATGGGAGAAAATGCTCCCCACAGGTATATCACCATTGTTCTGAACCAGAAGGTAAGCTTAAGCTGTTCTTATGGGGCCTTGTGCAGGGCTCATGATGAGATTGCTGTGTGACACATGATAGACCACACAGGTACCACAACTGCTGTCCCAGAGCAGCATTATTTTATCCTTTCAGACTTGGACAAAACAACACAATTATGGAAACTAAGCTGCTGTCTTTGATGATGAGAAACTCTTTTGCAGCCTTATTCTGAATATATTTGAACATGTTGCCTACAAGATGTAGACAGAAATGAGTTGTGTGTTTAACTGGAGCAGCTGTGTATTCTGTTGGTGTCACTCAAGTAAAATGAAGCTTGGTGAGCTATAAATGCATCTATTTAATAGTGAAAAAGAAGAATCCTAACCTGATAGAGTTTTTACAGTCCTGTAACTTGCTTGCACCAAGGTTAAGCCAGTCCCTGGGCAAGATGAGGCATTCTTAACCCCGGGAAGGGCTCAGCTCTCTGCCAAGGGAAGCCATCCTGCAGTGCAAGGAAAGCCTGATCTATCTTTCCCTGGCAGATCCCACATGGCTGGCTTTGTCACACAGCCCTCCCTGTGATATCCCATCAGTGCTTACATCCTGCAGGCAGTACTCAGGAAACCTACACGAAGCAAAGCTTTTCTGCAACTGTGGGGCCTGCTGAGCTCTTAGACACTTGGTCTTGTACTCACAATGTGTGTTTTTAATGCAATCAATACAATGTTTGCTCTACAAAAATAATGGCCAAATTATTCCCATGGGATGGATTTAGCCCCACACCTGGTATGTACCCAGATTTAGCCTGTGCTGGGCATCACCGTGGTTCTTTTCCAGTACAAGGAAATGTGAATCCATATTTTTCTTCCTAGACTGGCCCGTGTTTCTGGTAAAGAAAGGAATTAGGTCTACCCAGGGCTTAAGACCAGTTTTGAGTAACCATGCAAGAGATCAGCTCTCTGAGGACAATTAATGGCAAACTATACAGCACACATAGGCCATGACTATGTCATTTGCTGAATATATTCAGCCTTCTCAAAGCAGAAAACTGCCCTGGTTTGACAGTGTAAAAAAATAACATAAAAATTGAAAGACAGTTGTGGTCCAGTTGTCAGAGAGACTCAAATTTAATGTTGAACACTTGAATTAGAGAGAGGTGAAATATCTCAGACACATAATGTACTCATTAAAAATGCCACTTCCTGATGGCTGAAACTGAAATCTTCAAATAATTTCAGAGAGGAAAAAAAAAGGACAAAATCAAATAAACCAGCTTTTGGATTACTTTTAAAGCTTTAAGTTCTGATTTTTAAAATCTAAAGGTCATGTTTTGACATAAAAGATGACTAAATACAACTAAACCACTCACAAGCACAAAATGCTAGATATTGCTTCTTGTTAGGAAACCCAAATACCTTTTCTCTTGTCAGCTCAAAATGAAAGGTTATTTTCCAGTTTAGCCACCGAAGTGAGGATTCAATTATTTGAATACCTCTGGTAGTAAGGCATTTCTAATATTTATCTTCCTGCTGCTGGAGACACAAGACTTATCTGCTGCTCTGGTAGGGAAACAATATTTAAAAAATCTGAACATGCAGGTCCATTGTATCTGTTTCACAATAATTATGCAGCGTGTGAATCAATGTATACTTTCATCTAATGCAAAGCCTGCTACCTGGAAACACACAATTACCATAATACCTTGCTGGTTAAGCATACAGTGAGACTGTGATTATGCAGAGCTTTTGGAGAACTTTATATATAAAATTATTCTCAAGAAGAGGAAACCGGGGTGGGGGGAGGTGGGGGGCGGAGGGTGGAAGGAAAAAAATCACACAACAACAACAAAAAAACTGAAGTAAAAAGCTAAGCCAGCACATTATCTAATTCTCAATGTAAAATAATGCAGAACTGCGGAAGATGAACATCTGATTTGTCACATCTGATACGCTAATGTTTTATCCAAAAGGAAGAACACATTGTAACATGCTCATTCATCTGCATAAACACCACCTGGCCCTTTACAGGCACCTACTCAAGTAACAAAAGTTAATGGCAGCCCATTTGTAGCCATTTCACTGGTAGAGAGGGAAAGGGCTGTGTGTGTTTGTGTGTGTGTGTGTGTGTGGTGTTGTTTTTTTCTTCCTCTTCCTTTTAAAGTAACGTATTTACAAGAGTGCCTGTTGAGGAACAGCTTCACTTTCAGCCCTTGCTTCTCAAACCTCATTCTCAGTCACTGTAAACTAAAAGAAATGCTAGAAAACAGTATTTAAAGCCTATACTCAGCACGTTCACACACATATATATGCACACACATAACCTAAACATACATGCACACACAGTTTTTAAATCCTGCCCATCCACCACTGTGGAGACATGAGAGGACTGTAAGGCAAATCTATATCTACCCAAAAGTGCTGCTCTAGTCATGATCTAAATAGCAGCTAGATACGGTTTCTAATGTATGGCTGGGGATGGAACAGATTTGTTGCTTGTTATTGTTTGGATTTTTTTTAACTGGAGCATCGTGGTGGCATGCTTCAGTAAACATGCCTTTGTGCTACATTACACATATGTGCGTATCATCACTTTGCTTTCAGACTAAAATAAAACCTGGGCACCCAATTCACTAAAATAATGTGTACCAGCTCTGCTGCCTGCACAGCAAATTTAGGCGGGAAGGTGTGAAAGCCAAAATAAATAGGTGAATTATGAAGCTATGGAAAGTGTTGTGTGGGGTTTTTTGTGTGTGTTTTTTACCCCCCCCCCCTACTTGTGAAATGCCTAGGTCTGTCTGAGCTTCAGTGGCAGCAGGGTTAGAAGTCCTGTAGGAGGTGTATCACGATGTGGGCTAACTCTGATCAGGATGGAGTGGGATCGGGACAGATGATCTCCATCAGCATTTTCTAGACCAAATTTTCCTCTGGCTCTGTGCACAGCTCCCCCCCAGGCCTCTTGGCTAAAGGAGCTTCTTCCTCAGCTGTGGGGTATTGTTGGAGCTCTCGAACAATGGTAGCTGTTTCCAGGCATGTGGTGGGGTGACCCAGTGTGGGTGCTAGCTGTGTTTTCTGGCCACCCAAACCAGTCTATGGTGGGCAAGCTGGCCTGAGATGGCAGCTCTGAAAGGAAGAAGGCTGGAGGTCCTTGCATCCACCTGCTCATCCTTGACCAGCGACTTCAGGTGTCTGAAGATAAACTCTGGCTGTTGCATCTGTGTAGATCCACGTGCACATGTGATTTGCCTCAGGTGTTAATTTGGAGGCTTTGGGGAAGACTGGGAAAGAGACTTGGATTTCCACACTCCTCCCTGAGAGGGCCAATATACTGTCAAGAGTAGGACCCTTAAACCAAGGCAAGATCAAACCAGGGTCCTGGTGGCATTAACAGGCCTTAATGTCACTCACCAGCCCAACTAGAATTCCCACTTGTACACTGCCACTGGTCCAGTAGCTCCATTTCAGCCCTCCTCATGGCAAAGGTGTAATACTGAGCTTCCCACTTGCACCCCAGTGACTCACAGCTATGCTGCTGGAGCAGAAGGTCTGCTGTGAAACTGCAAGAGTTAAAAATAAAATTGTCCCAGGGTGCCTTGGGTGAGCCAGGTGGGAGCTGTGAGCAATTAAAGAAGATAAATGGGCTTGATGAGCACTCCATGGTAAATGCTCCTGAATCAACCTGACTCTTTCCTTTGTCACCTCATGGATTGTGATGTCCATAACAAGTGCAGGACAGGAACATACTCATGGAATTCATCTTCAAGGTATGATCATACAGTCTCCCCCTATACAGCCCTAGAAAGCTGTGAGAAGCTGGTAGCTTTTGAGGGTCTCTGGGTAGAATTTCCAAGATAATGGGTCTCTGGCACCTTCCTTGTGTTTGTGGGAGAAGCCAGTTAATGTTCCCTTGGCTCAGCCCAGCATTAATGATAACTTTTTATTTTCTGTTGGTACTGCCCCAAACAGTACTTTTAAAGAGTCCTTTTTTATTAGTATATGTAAGCTTACAAAGATTCTATAAGAATCAGTGTAGGCTTTCCATATTGCTATGGTATCTTCATGTAGCAAGGAAAAGAGGTAGGAGGAAAGAAGAAATGAGGGAAAATGAGGGGGCTCAAGCCTAACACCAGAGGCCTTGACTCCACTTGCCACAAAACTGCCAGGTATAATTATTCTCCCTTTGCTCATATGAGAAAGTGAAAGTCTCTCACACTCCCCCTCTTGCTCTTTCTTTCTCTCTTTTTGATACTCTCAGAGACATCTTTAGTCAGTCACCATTGCTGCAAGTTTCTTTAAGTTGTAAGCAGATAAATCATCCCAATAATGTGAGATCTCTTTGCCAGAAGAGCTCCTGGGGATACAGTCTCTGACTAAATTGGGAGTTGCTAAATTAACAAAACACTGACTAAAGCCCCACAACTTTTGGTTTGTAGTAGAAAGTTTTAGCAGCAGCTGTTTGATAAGAATCCTAAATATGTAAGTCTGTTGTCCTGGGTTAACAGGACAACATTGTCTCCCACACACCCTGCCACTCATAATTATCCAACCTCGGGGCAGATCTCCAGGTAGTATTCTTGGGAAAGACTTGCTTTGCTCTGGACAAAACCTGGCCCACCAGTAACCAGCACAGCAACAGCACAGCTCTAATCTGTTCCCCTGAGGTGACATCACCACAGAGAGCACATACAGGACCCCAGAACATAGGCCCCAGCTGTCCACAGGAAGCAAATGCCTCAACATAGCAAATATACCATAGGGGAAAAGAAATATGTATAGAAAACTCTCTCCACAAGCCTCAAGCCTAAATTGAATCCTCTTGTTATTTTTCTTCTCATTATCTCAATCCTTTTGTCTCCTGCCAAAAGTGACTGTCTTAGGAGAGCCTGCTTTTTGAGCTGCTTGTTGGTCACCAAATCTAGACTGTCCTGGGTTAACACAGTCCTCTCTACCCACATAGACAGGAGGGAAAGTAACACCACCCACCCCCCCTAAAAAAAAACAAAAACAACACCACAAAACCCCCAACCAACTCTCTGAGTTGTGATAGAGTTGAGATAAAGAGTTTTACTGGAAATGATATAATGCACGATTACCTTAGCCCATTTGCAGAAAAGTGCTGCAAATTGCAGAAGCAGCAGCAGAAGCTAGCAATAAAATGGCTCTCCCCATCCAAGCACGCAAAAGCCAGCCCAGTGGAAAAGACCAACACCCCAAAACTCAGCAACTGGAACAGGAAGCCTCTCATGGTGCAAGTCCCATGACTCTGCTCCAGCCAGAATGTTACTTTTGAAGCTGCCAGGGCAGCAGCAAGGTATTGAGTATCTTCAACAGATTCAGCTGAACCCATGACATCTATACCATTGTCGAGGGTTGAAATTCCACCCCCAACATTAAATTTGCTAGGCCAGCTCAGCTGGAAGCAAATTTTGTCAGAATTTAAGAATATTGTGATCTCTGTGTGTGTCTCACTGGCACTTTTGACTTTAGCCTGCATCCTTGCTACTCTTAAACCTAGAGATCCCAAACACATAGACTCCATTTAAACTAATTTCCTGAAATTGGTTTCACTTTTGCACTCTAAGAGTACACAGGCTCTTGGGCACATGTAGGAGTCCTGTGTGTGGCAAAAGGGACACTACCACCACTGTTCTCTTTGCATACCTTGATCTAAAGAAAGGCTGCTGCTTAAAGTGCGCTTACAGCGTGGCAGAAGCTGACTCCAGAGTACATCATAGCTACATGTATATTTGAAATAAAAATCTCCCTGTTAGCCCAGTCTGCTGAAGAAAGGAGAATATCAAGAGAATACTTATCTTTTTTTGTCTGTGATGGAAAACAGATCTGAGATCAATAGGAGTCCTCAAAGGGAAGTTGAGAGGGTCCCTTTAAGAGTAATCAATGTTCTGGGGTTTTGTGTTTTTTTTTTTTGTGTGTGTGTTTTTTCCCCTCCTTTTCCAAGCAGAAAATAGTTTTTTGTTTCCTTTCTTCTTATTTTCTTTTCACTCTCCAAAGAAGTGCTGTTAGCTCTTTTACTGTTAATGTCATATTCTATCAGCAATTATTATTCCTATTGGTAGTTAAGTGTCCACAGCACTTTACAGAGGAGCCACATAGTTTCTGCCCCAGAAAATCACCTTGCCTCCCTCTTTGGAGGGAAGGAAGTAGAGAACCTGCTGTGATGGCTAAGGAATGGCAAGGGCTCATCCAGGTGGAGCAGAATAGGAAGAGTGATTGTGTAAGGAGGACTATGTCTTCCTTTTAACAAATAAGGGGAGCTCTGGCATTATGGTAGCACCTTTGGACACTGGCAGGCAGACTAGCAGAAAGCTGACCAAACCTGGTATAAAGAAGGTGGCCTTGTACTTCACAGGTAAGGGGGGGACTCATCCAGCATCTCTTCTGCTTGCCTTTCCTCCATCAAGGTTTAAAGACAAATACGTTTTTAAGTGCCAGGTACTTGGGATTTTCAAAGCACGTAAGGAGTTCAGTGTCCTCACACACTCACATACCTTTATATACCCTGCTGATTATGTAACTAAAAATACATGAGAACAGAACCCACATCGCTGGACAGCCTCAGTTAAAACCTGTGAGGCACAGCCTCTCCCTGGTGAGTGTGGTGCTGGTGACTTGCTTTCCCTCTCTCTGCAGATCCCACACAGTATGCCATTAAGACACCCTTATTTCTCTCTTCATATTATCCTCATACAGCTCATCACATCAGGCTGGAATGTGAAACTCTTTCTCCAGCTTTGTAGCTCTACTCTTGGACTCATGGATGTTGCTTGCACCCTCAGTAAGAGTGAAGCGCTCATAAAGCCCAGCTCAGAATGCAAATCATGCAGAGTGCAATGGCCTGAGCAGGAACTGTGTGACTGGCACAGCCACAGTGGTGGCTGAATGAACTCTAAGCCTCATCTAGAAATAAGCAGCTTCATTTGTGTTCTTTCATGCATGCAATTATGGATGCACACTTGCATGCTGAAGTTTAAATAAATTCTACTTGTTGCTAACAAGTAGACTATGTCCACAAAGTATTAACTCTGTTCTGCAGGAGTGTCACCACAGTTAGCAGCTAAGCATGAGAAGTGATTGCTTTTTCAAAGCAGATAGTGTTCTTACAGTTATCTGCTGCAAGTATGAGTCTGGTTATTGCAATTATTTATATCTCTTGCTCATCTATAAAATTGAAACAATCCGATCTGTGACATTAGATCAGAATCTAGCCTGCTGATTCCCTTGTTAGAATTTATTCAGTAAGCAATATGAAATGTTATACATGGGGGCAAACCCCATTGCTGAGCGCTTACCCTATCTTGCTCCTTAGAGATGAAATGGAAGGAATTCACAAGCAGCTCTACAGTCTGCTAGTGAAAATAGACTATTATGCACAGCCAGTCATATGCACTTCTCTTCTGGGTTTAAGTGGATTAAATGATGTGTTATTTACAATGAAATAATGTTTTAGAAATCACTGGAACTTATGGAAAGCTCTTTATTTGCAGCTCTCTGTACAAGCTGTGTTCCATCAAGAAATGCTGATGTCTTGTTATGTTTCAGCTGGTATAACTGCTGTCTTTTTGGAACAAAGGAGCAATTAGAAATCATTTGTTATAAAAGCCTCTTTCCTTCTGTTATAAGAGCCTTTGTCTTTAGCTGACCCTTTTGAGAGTTGCAGTTTTGCAAAAAAACCTTGAGAGAAGGAGGCTTTCTTGTCTTTAATCTAAGAGCAAAGTAAGAGCCTAAGTAACTGTCTATGGTCCCACTTTAATCAAGTTAATGCAGGCTGCTAGACTATAGGCTTTGGTTAGTACAAAGAGATACTCAGATGTAAGCTCATGAGTGGATACTTTCACAGGGCATTCGACTAAAAACCAGCTCTATGAGATAAGAGATCGAGTCCAAGAGGACTCAATGACATGGCATACAGGAGATTGATAGGGACTGGGAAGGATGCTGGGGTGCTGTGGAGGAGAGGTGTAGTGGCAAAAGCCAGCTGGACTCTCTCTCTGGCATAATTTCCTTTATAAGGTGCTTGTGAAAAAGAAGTGCACTGTGTTGGACCTTTGTTTAGTTCAAAGGTTTTTACCTCTTTATTCTAAAGCCCCATTGTGAATTCACAGGGCTTAAAATATGTATCACTGTCCCTTTCATTTTATCCTTCTGAAAGAAATCAAAGGCAAATAAAAAAAAAGTTTGGTGGGTTTTTTTTTCCCCCTTTCCAATGAGCCTAGTCTGTTTGAAATTTTGTGCTGTTTGTACATGTGATCTCCCCGTATTGTGTGTTCAAGAAAATACTTTTGGATTTTGTATACAAGTTGGGTAGACGATATACTTTAAGAAAATAAAAAGGGAGGGGGAAAAAGAAAAGAGAGAAGAGTTCCAGGTAACTTCTAGGTAAACAGAGTGGTCTTTCTACTCTGTTCTGCAAAGAGCATCTTTGAAATGTGTTTTAAAATAATTATTTTTTTTTAATAGAAAAACTTTCCACTCTCCTTTTTTTCGCCCCTCCTTCTGTGTTATTAAATGAATGGACATTCCTTTGACATTTCTTTAACTACTACAATCCTTCACCTTAATTTTTATCAGTTCTTATTGTGTAAAACACTATAATTCAAGCACAAATGTACTTTCTGCTTTCCAGATTCTTAGCCTAGGTGGAAGAAACAACAAATAAGACTGAAAGCATAATAAAATCCACAGGGTCTCTTTCTGCTACTTTCCACAAATAGTAAATACACTTAATGCAGCTGCATTACTCCACATCATATGCAAAAGAATTTTGTCATGAACATTACTAATCATTTAAGGATACCTGGTTTGCTGCTGTAGGCAGTTTTCATTTAGAAAGTGGAGAGAATTGTCTGCTTTCTCCATTTGCAGGGCACTTGGTGCTCTCTGCCGACATACAATACGTAGTTTAAATTCTTTTATCCATTCAATACATTTAAAGCATAATCTCAGTGATTGACAGTTTTCATGAAAAAAAATGAAATGATCTGGTTTTGTTGTGAAGACAGAATAATCTGTTAACAGAACAAAAATATTGGTGACACCACAGTGTTTCCCAGGGAAATATTTTGTGCATCATCCTGGGATGTGAATCAAAACAATCATGACAAGTGAATGAAAAGAAGAAAATTAAGATATAGCTACAAACAAAAGCAGCATTAATAATTCAGGTAAATAAACTTCAGTATACAGAAAGGAAGCATGCTGTCAAGGTGATGGAGAATGTTTCCTCAAGCACATCTAGGCAGCAGAAAAATATATAGTGGTTTAATGTTTTGCATTTCCACAAGGACTTTTTATACCCCTCATTTAATTCTTCTTGTGTTTTCCCAGGTAATACTATTTAGTGTGATTTGTAAGCTAAACCCATTTAAATGAGTTTGATTTTTAGTATGGTGAACTTTATTACAAAATTAAGGTATGGAGGATGACTGCACTAGAAGTGGGCTGGGTGTTACTCTTCCTCTTTGATATACTGCCATTTATTGATATTCAGCTTTAATTGGCATGCAGCTAGATCTGCTCTTCTGGCTCTAGGAGGAGCTTGGGTCCTCTATTGGGATCTTTAAATAACATTTTAATATTCATGGCAATTTATTTTTAATTAGCTGTGTAGTTGGGCCCAAACTCCACCCAGATGCAGGCAGGCTTGCCAGTGGTGCTAGTGCAGTGTGGGACACTGTCACAGTTTGCTCCTGCTGTTCTGCATTGCCTGCCCCTGGGGGTACTTCGCTGCCTGTAGTGGAGACTCTTACTACCTGCTGGGACTGCAGTCCTGACTGCTGAACTGGAGGAAACAGGACAGTGAGGTTGTGCTGCAAGGACAGGCGTTTGGCTGCCCTGGGACAGCCACAGCTGCCCCTGCCCCCCAGAGGAGAGCAGAGACAATCCACCTCCATCCCCTTCCTGCAAAGTGGACTTTAGCTGGTGGGAGGTGTCTCTAATGGGGTTCATCATGCAGGGGTCTTTCTTGTGTTCACCATGAGGAACTTCTAGGCATGGGAAAGAGACAATAGGGAGCGGGAAACATCAATGTAATTTTTGTATTCCTGTCTGCCTTTCAGTCACACCTCATGTCAGGTCATCCTCCATAGCTCCATTGCTGTTCCCTCCTAAAGCATGTGTTCTTACTCGCAGTTAGGGCTTTCTCTTTACATTCTCATTTAGGGCAGCATGTATAAAAGGCCCAGGTTCATTCAAGGTTTCAAATAACTGCATACAGCTTATGAGATGCATTAAATATTACTACACTAAGAAAAAAAAAAGGCCACAAAACAAACCCACCAACTGCAGGAGAGAAACAATTTGTACATGTGACTCCGGTGCAAATCCAACTGTTTCAGTGTTTATAAATATTTCTCTGTGGAGAGAAGCTTGTGTATTATAATAATTATGCATTAGTGCCTCATTAGTAGGGGGTAACATCCGTGCTGTTTCGCTTTTCTCTAGTGTATTTTTGATAAGTTAACATTAAAAAAAAATAATCTTTTTTAGCACAACCAGGAGATTGTGCATGCTGGTGTCTCTGCCTGTCTGGGTGTGAGCATCCCCCATGGGCAGGGGAATGGCACTGCACCTTGCTCACAATCATCCATGGAGGGAACTGCTGGAGCTGGGTATGGGGAATCCATGGGCCTGTACCATGTATGAAATGCTCCTGTGAGTCATTTTTGTTACCTGGACTGGAGGGGAAGGAGGGGCTACTTTCTATCCCACAGTGTTTGCTCCCATGGGTTCATGTGGGGTAGTGGCAGCCCCCTATCTGTGCCATGGCTTACAGCCCCTTACCCTCTGACTGGCAGAAAGCAGGGCACAGTGGGTGGCTGGTGGAGCATAGCCATGGCCTTGGAGGCCTTTGTACAGATCCACATGATAGACTTGGTCTCTGGTGTGGCTGACCAACTCATTGCTCTATCCCAGCTCTGTGGAATGATTTGATGGATGAAATGTGTTTTTCTGGGTGCTGATTTGCAATAGCACATGAGATAGCAAGTGTTTGTGAAGGGAAGGTAGTGGTTTTACATATCCTTTAAATTCACTCACTTGACTTTCACTAATGACTGGGAAAGGACACCTTGACACACCTTTTCATTTTATTTTTTTTCACCTTCTTAAACAATAAAAGCTGATTAAATGTCTTTTCAACTTTGTTTATGGCAGAAGCTTGTCTGCATATGGACCATACTAATCCTTGAAAGAGACAAATCCAAGATAATGAAGAAATAAAACACTTTTGAGACTTTCCTTATTGTCAGTCCTGCTAACAGAATTATAATTACATTATGGAAAGGAAATTAGTGCTAATCTGAGAGGAGCAATTCTACTGTAGATTCTACTATGTCATTAATTTTCTTTTTGCACTCTAAGTCAAGGTTGCAGTTTATAGAATCAGAGGGAAAGAATATGCTTAACTAACCCTTTCTGTTTACAGACGGCAAACTGACTTTGGAGCAAATTGTCTTCTTATTGTTTAGAAAGACAAAATAGTACCTCAAGGAAAAAGATACTAATTGATGGCTTTCTAAATAAAGCATGAGCATGGAGTTATACTAAATTGGTTGTCTTGTGCCTCAAATTAATCTCTTCATTATATGGCACTAGGCTGAGTATTTCGTGTTTCAATCCATCTTTTAGAACAGCATTTGATTAATCAACTTAATGATGACAGTTTTTAGCTCATGACAAATGATACATTTATGCAGGCAATGTTTCAGATGATCCATGCTATTGTAAGCAAAAAGAAAAGAAACATCAATTTAGAAGATTAGATTATTATGCCATGCTTTATACTCTCTATAGTTTCTCTAAGGAAAAAAGTGAGGTTTAGATTATAAGTAGACTGCCACCTGGAACTAATAATATTAAATAAAATTTATATATACAGTATCTGCCTTCCCCCAGCAAACATTTTGCTTAAGATGTAATGTTAAATGTATATTCAGTCAAATGGGAACTTAATAAAAAATAGAAATCATTGCAACCGACGATGTCATCACAGGTGACTGATTTAGAAAGTTAAAACATTCTTAGCAATGCATCCATGTGTTGCATTAGACACAAACTAACCCTTTTTCACATGCAAATAGAACTGGATCCTATTTTATACGATGAGAAATCAGGCAGTGAAACCTCAGCAGTAAAAAATGAGGGGTGACAGCCTCCATCTTGAAGCCCTTGTCAGAAGATGTGAATTGTTACCTTTGGAATGGATGACAGGACACATTATCACTGGTACAGAAAGACTCCTAAACCATAGCTGACTCCTTTCACTTGCGTGTAAAGTGGCAGAACCCAACTACTTCATGGGAGGAGCTTATGTGGAACTGAACTCCTCTTTATGGTTGATCAACAGTATAAAATAGTATGTGTTTGTACATAATACTTTCATCACCAGTAGCTACAGAAGCAAATATTTAGTGACAAACATCAAAGTGACATCATAGTGACACTTTGTGTTATCTGCCATATTGAATATATTCTCAGGCAATGTTTAATATTTCCCTAATTCCTGCCCCCAACCCCTCACCCCTACTACACCTCCCCGCTCCCCACCTCCCCTCCAGCTTAGATGTGAAATGGAAAACTTGTAAATTTCCAGAAAGTGACACATAGGCATAAGCTTCAAATTCAGGTTGCTAATCTCTAGCCAATGCATTTTTCGTAATGGGAAAAATTATACACTTCTGTGATACCAATAATAATGGGTTTAAAGACATTAAATCTCTGGCACTGAAAGAATCACCTTTTCAGTTAGCAGGCCACTGCTGTTTGAACTCTGCAAGTTTCATGATTGGCAAAAGGGCTGCTCTTAAAGATGTCTAAATATTTAATAGGGATCAGCAGATCTGTGTAGAACAGAATATCCACAGGTGGGTCAGAAGTAATGCTAGTGAGAAAAAGCAACAGCTCCAAGGGGCTTTCTAGTTTCCTTCCCTTGCCCTGAGTGGGCCCAGACTGTAGGTCAGCAGCAGGTTGCAGAGCTGGCGTGGTCAAAGAAAATGAAAGCACTTAGGAAAAAATTATTGTAGTCTTGATTGGCACATGTGTTGTCATGTGTTTTTTTCCTTCACGTTGGAGATAAACCCTACCTGGGTTCCATCCCCTCTTGAGGTTTCCTACTTGCTTCAGTCATTTTGGAGTGGAATAAATGACATGGGCTCTTCTTCTGCCCCTTGTCTACCCCTTTCTCCTCTCTTTCATGCCCCCCAAGCCAGTTTTTGCAGTGCTTCCTTTTGTGTGGGGAAGCCTGGAGCTGTTTGCGGCTGTCCTGTGAGGATGAGCCTCAGTGAGGCTTTGGCTGGACATGACACTGCTGGTACATCTGAACTTGGCAAGGGCTCTTGGGCCACAGCATGTGTTTGTGCAGTGGCAGGAGAGAGTGTGGGTGAAGATGTAAGCAACACTGGAATTAATTTTTTAATAAATAAATAAATAAACATTAGATGAAAATATGTGAAATAATTCTGGCACCAGAGTTTTGTCAGGCCTTGCAATAAACTGCTTTATAATATTTATAAATGAATAATAGTAAGGAAAGGATAAAAGTAGGTGATGGGAGTGCAGGGCAAATGCAGCTGGCTAGCGTACGGTGCTGTGAGCACTGCTGCATTCAGGAGGAGCCCCATGGAACTGGAGGTGAACATAAGTCCCTGCCACAGGGAGTGGGTCCTGGCTCTTAGAGGCACAATGGGAGAGCCCCTGCAGTGTAGAGGGGACTCCTGGGGATTGCATGAGCCTGGGCAGAAGTTCCTGTCCCATGCATTCATGCAAAGCAAGACCCTGGACAGGATTGCTGCTTTCTGTGTGGGCAGAGAGCTCTGCAGGTGCCAGAAGGAGAGGGCTGTTACGGCTCATTTAGGGCCAGCTCTGTCTAAGGCTCCTGCTGGTTGTGGCCAGTGGTTCTGGGTGCTGCTGTGGCAGGGAGACTGCCTGTCTGGTTGCGTGTACTGACCTTGCCCCATGTACTACTGTTCCTTTGAATATGAACACCTTCACAGGCTTCTTTAAGTGTTTCAGATTAGTTTGATTTCTGATGGTGTTAGATCACAT